>NW_019214035.1:88575-178873 GCF_002532875.2 Varroa jacobsoni
AATGCGTAACGGCGATACCAGGCGTAGAACTCGAAATATAGAGGGTTCATACTTGCATCTGTGGGGCGGATAAGTACGACTAAACACAAAAACATACCATATATATACTGCTACATAACCAAGCAACACGAGTGCTGCAAGCGTACATACGTAAATAATGATAGTCTGCCAGTGAGACTGTATACGACTAAGGATGTAAAAAATTAGATGCTCCGAACCGACCTATGGCCATCGATTACGTCCTTATACGTAATATCATACTTGTCTAGGCAACTAGCATAAGTGATAATAATTACACTTGTAATGCACAACTCGAAAGGAGATGTACACGGTCAATATGCCTAACACAAAAATACTCCTTCATTCCTATAGCGGAACACGGGTCGCAATTCATCCCAGAAATCAGGTGTAAAAACACCTTTTCTTTAGTAACATCTTAGTATCAAATATTCCTCACTATACGAAGCTAGCAACACAATAGACTAGCTCGGTCGAGATGTCGGGAAAAAAAATGCAGAGAACTAATATACTTACTGGCCTGTACACTGTTACTCAAGAGGTCTCTAAGAGCAATCGGTATTCTAATTTAGATAATAGCATGACTAAGGAAACAGCAATTGAAGAACAGGAGTTTCTCCATAATCCAGGCTATTCCATACACGAGTATCAAAAAAAATTGAAAAGCTGCATGTTCCCCTCGGCAGTCTACATGTACCTTTGCTACATAAGCGATGCAAGAAACGTAATATCAAACACGTCCCCAAATCCTTTCTAGTCACGCTCATTGATTGTTTGAAGACTAATTAAATGCATCCTGCCTACGAGATAAGCAGTACGGCTTCCTAGCAAAGACATTTACGCGGACAAGCACTTTAGAAATTTCTACATTAACCCTGTCCGGAAATGCGCTAAATGTAGGGGAACTTTGGGGATTTCGAAGCGGCCTTCGATAGCGTACCGCTAAAAGGCGTATAGTAGCCCGAATGTCTAAAAATCGACGGTCGTCAAAGACCCATATTCCGTGTGCTCTTAACTTTTGAAAAGGTACTCACAAAAATAGTAAAACAGAATGAGAAAACCAGAAAGGCGATACTCATAAAACGCTGCCGGTTCGTTTTATACTCTTTGTAAACGATCCTATACGTCGACTGGGAGGGCTTAAACAAGAAAGCATGTGCATGTATACTAATGGGTTGTGTACAGTAGCAACCAATGTAAACGACCTCCAAAAAGCCTTTGGCCGACCCCTATCTAATGGCAGAATAGCGGTAGATGACAACCCTCGTACTTGAGTAATGTGCGTATAAACGCCTTTGGGCAGTTGATAGGTTACAAGTGAAACTTCATACTCTCAGTGCAGTATCTCGAGCTGATCTAACGACCAGGACAAGTAAGCTTGATTTCAAATGAACTTCGATGAAAGTTTCATGTATCATTTCCTACAAAGTTTTTCAAATTTTATTCGTTTGTGTCCGAAGCCAAGAGAATCATATAAAAATAAAATTCGAAATACAATTAATATCAGATAAGCTTAAATTAGCAGGACCAATTTAGGACATATTGACATCCACAAGTGTTCCAAACTAGCTTACGTGTATCTCTTGACAAAGTATAGTCTTCTACGTTGTGATATACGCTGATCAAATTTGCTTTCCATATGTATGTATCAACTTTGTCTACATATATAATTATGGCTACACCTGTCAATACAAAACAAGATGAGGTTATTATATTGAAAAATAAACAATAGTTACTTGAAAATCATTTCCTTCGTCGCTTTTCTTTTCCCAGTGTAATTCTTAAAAAGCGTTTCTTTCAGCAACGTTACATGCATCTGGACGCTAGTACCAGTATAGAAAAACCCATCAAATAAATTACCTTCTCTTGTTTTTGCAGAATTGTCGTGTCCTGTTTTCGGACAGTTGTTTTTTTTTCACTTTTGATCCTACTGCTGCTTGGAAAAGTGAAGCCGCAGCATCCGAACGATTTAGCGTCATCATCTCGACGTTGATTTTCAATTTGTGCTAGCTCAGCGCGTCGTTCCCGACTCATCCACATGCTGGAGCAGGCTCGATTGTTTCGCATTATTGATACCCAATCAAGCATTTTGTCAGAAGCTGACGTCTTACGGATAGAAACGGACCGACAAACGAATCGCAGTTAAGGGCAGGCCGGACAATAGCGGAAAACTTTTTTTTAGGCTCAAGGCGTGCAGTAAAGCGTCGCGTCGTATTGCATAATATTGTACCGCATTTAGTTAGCTTTCGAAGCGACTGTTAACGAAAAGATGTCTCGAGTAATTGTCGGATGTAGCTGCAACGTTTTTACGTTTCGAAACCGAACAGCGTTCACTACAGTCACCGTCGGTGTAATTCCAGCTACACTAAGCACCGTAGAAAAACATCCTTGTCCTCAACGCCTTTTGAAAAATACTACCAGTAACCCTTATACAAATTGGTCGCTCGATCTGGGACGAGGTACGCTATTGCCATACACCATAACCGTCGTCGTTATTGTTGTCGAATAATACGTTTCCCGTTAATCATTTTTTCATTTCCACTTCGTTCTTATTCGCGCGTTGTCAACTTTCCACGTCAGAATGAATGGATATCGATACTAGCTCACTGCCAATCACTAATTGCAGGCTGCGCGTTATTTGTCCTGGATCCAAATATCACGCATTCAGATATCACGACGAACGATGCGATCACAATTAGGTCACAGCAACGTCGTCGGCATCAACACCACCCACACGTCACAGCACTCTCAGTGACAGGTACATAGAACGCGTAGTAACCTAGTGAAGACCCGTTTCGCACCACGGTTCCAACAGGCACCATTAAGGGTCCATTTGTGTTATGTCTTCGACAAGAAGGAATGATTTTACGGAACCAGCATCAGCAGCAGCGACATCGTTCATCCACAATCTGTTATAGAAGTTCGCAGAAGAACAATATAAGAGCATAGTAAACTGTTGTGTTATCCTATTTGCGCCCAGGTTCACTCGGGTACTGAATCTTAATTTGCCTCTATTAAAACTGCCCGCCAATTCAGACAGAGCGCTAACACAAACATTTCGGGTTTGTATGTCCGGTGCTATTCGATTAGTCAGGAATCGCGTCGGACGACTGTTCCTTTTCCACATCAAACGAACTATATATGTCCACGTCCGGATTCGAACGTGGGCCACTTCACGTACCCCTAAGTTTAGTAGGCAAGTACGTTACCACCGCACCATTACGGGGGCAACCTCATGCTTCGGTTTAGCCTCATCTGCTCTCGTTTCCTGCTCTCGATGAAGCTGCGACCATTGCAAACTGCCTAGCTCATCTGCTGCTTATCGCTTTATCCATTCATCCGCCATTAGACAACAATAGAGGTCTTGGCCCAAGCGCGACATTCAGCCTCACACTGTGGCTGGTGCCACAGCCAGTGGTAGAGCTTAGACAAAACAACAACGTCGTCGTTGAAAGGACAAACGCGAGTCGCACGACTACTATTGACGCTGCCACTGCTACTGATGAACTCGCGCGGTCTAAAAGCCGCTGTCGCTAGTGACAACCTATCGCAGTTAAACAAAGAACAGGTAGACAGGCACATTCCGTCAGGGAGATATACCTTGGTGAATGTAGGCTTTTATCGAGTTTCGTTTTTTTTTCTTAGGAACACCATGGCGGCTGAAGCAGGTAAAGGTAGGCAACCGTTGGCAACTAACATGGCAGTTACAGTCTTCTGACTAATGCGGTCTGCCCTCGAGCCGTGACATAGACTGGCTTATGGCCGTAGGCGCTGGGTTATTGGCAGCGGGTCTCAGAGACTCGAGCATGAATCGGGAAAAGGTGGAAAGAATAGAAGTGTATTATTATGACTGCAGTGGCAATAGAAGACAGCGAACAGGAAAAGAAACTGTATTCGGTATGGCAAAAGCAGCAATGGCGGCGGCAGAGATAAGCGTAAGCTCGTCCTTGCGCTTCACTCTATTTAGTGGCCTTGTCGCTAGTTTATTGGCTCACGGCAAATCGAGTGTGCGCTATCCAATGGATACGTACCGTTCTCGCTGCAATGCCGTTCGGCGCGACTGCTGTCGTCATCGTCGTCGTAATTGTTATGGTCATTGCATTGTATGCACGTTCGACAAGTTAAGCACGTTGAGATGCCAAGGGCTGCCGACCGCTAACGCTTATCGAAGCGCTCTAAGAGTTGACAAAGGATTGTTACTCGTCATCTGCCAGACCTTTTTGGCGATTTCATATTTAGGGGATGACGCTTGATCGTCAACCCTGTTGGCTGTAAGTGACAGCTACTGAGAACGTACAACTTTCATAGATTGCGTCATTGTTGTTACCAACATTTCACTTCCGTAAACGAAAAACGCGCGCTGATAACAAACAATAGCAATAGGATTAAATGTGAGCAAAAAGTTGCGGCGTAAGTGAGCCTCGAAGAGGGCTGTTTTTACGTGTGTTCTCTTTTTTTCGTTTAACACCAACAACAACAATTGCTCAGCTTAATTAAGTTATCGTTGTGGAGGCGGGGCAAAGCATCATACAACGTAAAAAGGGGCCAGAGGTTGGATTGTGGATCGATCGAAGTTTATGTGTTTACTTGGATTTTTCGACGTGCTTTTGTTTTGTGAAAGTGCGCTTCTCGGAAGAAGTTTGATCAATTCTGAGAATGGCTATAACGTGCCTCTAACATAATACAATGCTTGCTTTGATGTATTATTTGTTCAATAAATTCAATAGTGGGTGAGGTGTACTCACATCTTATATGGGGTAGCAAGAAAGAAGCAGTCAAGCCTTTATGCCAGCGGTAGTCAAAAATGCTGACTGCCCCCAACTGCTGTCTGGCCAACGAAACAGTGGAAAGTGTCGGCACAGCCTGACTGCAGTCATCTTTTGCCTTCCCGGAAACTATCTGTGACAGCTGTTAATTTCTATATCGCCAAATCAAGTTGAACTATTTGTCAAAGCGCTTGGGTACGTAGGTACCGCTAGAACGGCCCGGATTAGTGCAGGTCTAAGGTAGTTCTAACGTGTTTAGCTCGTAACAGAAATGGTCTATCTTCAAATTTGGGTTCTTAATTTGATTTTTTAGTAGCATTAAAACAGTAGGTAAAACGCTTAATATAGAATATTTTTTTTCTATTTAGTTTTTTTTAGGTTGCCCGTACTGAGTCCGCTAAGGAGTCCTAGAAGCAACGTTGCAGACAGGACAGCTGAGGCTTATTTAGGGGAAAGGTGAAAAAAGTAGACAACCCTAACTAATAGGGCACTTAACAACTGACAACTTGATGCGTCGATGTATATTGTCCGGCCTTAATTTGTCATCGCATAAGCTCTGTTTGGATAACGTTTTAATGTCTATTGGAATAGAACGGCACTAATTTACTTCATTGAAAGGGGCATCTCGCATATGCATTTCCGCTGAGTGCGAGCTGGTCCAGTTGTCGGTGTAGGCAATCAGCTTTTCAGAAGGCCCAGCGGGGCAATAATCGATGTTAATGAAACCGACGATGTTCACGCTAGTATAGTCTCGATGGCCGTCACACAGCATAGCATCAATTGGAAATCGTTCACACTTTTACATTCGTGCCACGTTTTCATATCGCCTTTAAACGTTTTTGTATATGTACACATAATGCACGTGTGTAATGGATAAATATTTACTGAACTGAACCTACAGAGGCATCCTTTGGGATTGAAAATAGCAAGACCCATTGATGTGTTAAATAGAGAGTCTGCGTGCGGGCCAGTCAGATCGCGTGCGTGCCAATTAAACGTGTTGAGCCATCTACTGACGCGTGATTGGTCCACTATGTGGGTCAGATAAGTTAATCGCTGTGGCGAAGACCATGACGGTAGCTTTTTCTGGCGGGTGCTGGGCGTAACCCAAAAATTATTGACACCCAATGAAGCGAGTTTGTATAGGTGATAGAAAAATACGCAGGTGTAGTTCGTAGTCAAGATTCTCTCAGACGTTGATCATCCAGTTACCTGATAGAGTCCGCGGAGTGTTTATTGAATCGGCCGTGGTCGAGTGACTAAGAGTGGGTACTAGCATAGCTGTATCCTGTCAGGCCGCGTCCTGGTCCATTCTAAAACTTTTCTAAATTGCACATACGGCTTCGACACGGATCAAAAAATTATGAACTTCTTTTTTTTGAAGAGCGATTGCCTAAGCAAATGTTGACGTTGAAAATATTGGCCGACAGTCAAGGATCTTTTTGTTTTTTTACATTTTTCGGTCAAAAAGGTCTATTTAGAGGCGTATAATGTCGACATTGCGTGGTCTTAGATACTTCAATATAGGCAGAATCGCTACGCTGCCCCATTGTTGTATTGTCGACCCGTGCCGGTGTTGAAAGATGAACATCGTGACACTCGAGACAAATTAAGTTCAACACGAAAGAATACTTCGTACCTGGATGCCCTCAATGAAAACAACAGAATATCCCAATTAACCCACTGGAACTCTGTGACATGGAACACTTCACCGCTGAATCAATGAACGCCAAACGACGAGAGCTGTTCTGTTAGGCTTATAACATGCCAGCCTCGGGAACGTTGCACCTCTGGAAGGAGGGCTAATCTTCTGTGGAAACGTACGGTCGATTACCAAGGTTGAAAGTATAAATACTTCCTCAGTAAAGGCTGCCTACGCAAGATTAGTCGAAGTGCGATGCGTCTTCAAAGAAAGGACCGGGATATGTCGGAAGGAAGTATAAGAACATTCTAAAAATTGATATAGTTTTTACCCCAGTTAAGTTACTGTAGACTGATATGAATTAGATACGGGAAAAAAGCCGGCTGCACTAAAAAACATGGGGGAGGGGGAGAGCATTTGTGAGCTTTTACACGTCAAATTTGCCGCTTTTGACATATGCAGTTTACGCTGCATACCAAGCAATTTTTTCCTCAGATTTGCAGCACTGAACTGAAATAATTTCTCTGTTAGCACCCGATTCTGAGGAAATGTAGCCGGAATAGCCAATTTCAGAACCGTTAACGTTTTGAATAAATATGTTCTTCTGTTTATAAGTAAACGGGAATCCAGAATTGTTATATCCAGAGATAACGGACAATTATGGCCGTTCATGGTCTAATATTGCAGAATCAGTTTCGCTTGGCAAGAACCAAATGGGTACATCCCAAAAATGGGTAAAAATCTAGGAATACTCATGTGTCGATACATATTTAGACTTTCTAAAATGTTTCAAATTAGAGACCTTTTAGGAAGCTTCTATTGTACACTTCATCGTATATGTACGTTTAAGCAGCGTGCTTGCATTGTTTATAGTCGACCGGAGTAGACCTTTGTTCTTTTTAATGTCCTTAAATACACATCGTAGTTTTTTTTTTCGCTGAGAAATTTCTCATTCGGACGAACGTCGCCAAACTCAGGCCTACACCGGCACGTCCTATTGTAATTTAGGCCATTAATCTAGCCCATCAGCAGACCGTTTTTGTGTCGGTCGTTTTCTTTGTTCACTGGGTTTCGTTTGTGATATGGCTCTAGAAGTGATTCACAACTCGTGACGATGAAGCGATGCTTTATATCGGCCTATTGACTGTCAGTTTGCACTTATAACAGGCAATAAATCAGTCCAGACGCAGCTGTACGTGTCCATAAAACTGTGATGATTAGACAGAAACAGGCCATCTTACTATTTCACAACGCAGGTGCTTTCTGCTGTGGGAGGACGGAGCAAAAATGGGGTCACTAATTATATATAATCTAATTTAAATGCTGTAGTACGCCATAGTTAATCCAAGAACTACCGGAGGTGACGCGAACTCACTGAAAACGTCCTCTAAACGGTGAGGCAAATATGCTGTATGTTGAAGTAGAGCGATCCACAAGGCTCTATAGGTTAAGAGCGGCGAACTACATGTCGATGACTATTTCATCACACAAACTACCACCATAAGCTTTAACTTGCTACTCGCGCAAGTTTACTACTACTACTACATTTGCTACAAACAGATGGCGAATTCGAATGATTTTGACACTGAGTGTTGCCTCAGTCTTGAAACTTCTGTTATTTAAGTGTATGTAGAATGATGGCTAAGCATGTTTTCTGTTCTAAAAAAAAAAATATAGCCATATAACTTTTGTGTCTATGCACAGTCTTTTTTTGTTGCTTTATATTACTACTGACCTTAAACTCAGATCCGATAAGCGCCGATGGGTAGAGTAAATCTGTGTTCTCCCAACGGTGCGCGACCTCTAGCGTCTCGTGGGTCTTTTGGTGGGAGCTCTTGCCCTCATCCAGTAACGTAGTTTCATAGAACTCCTGGATATCTGTAGAAATCAACACGTGATAACCTTAGTTAGATAGCCAGTACTTAAAGACGTTGAGAAATTTTATTACGGAACTAGGAATAACCTATCTGTGTCAACGCATATTAGCTAGCGTTTTATTTACGCGAGCTTGTTGAAGTGTATAAAATCACGCCAGTGTTACATAGTTTACCGTATGTAATTTAGCTAAATACAAACAGGCAGGACTATCTATGCTCTAAATTAGTATTTGTTTTTTTAGGGTAGATTTTTCACGGATTTATTTCAGCCTTAGCTCAAACACACTTGAATACAGAAGAACTCATTTGCGTAGTGGCGTAGAGATAACGACACAACCTCTAGGACCTACTGGACATTTGGCATTGCTCTGCATCTGTTAATAACCCAAATTCTATATTGTAGCAGTTTCCTATGACATTCACTCCGGCTTGAACAGCTCGTTTTGAATTTCCCGCCTGTCCAAACCGAATCCGACTACTCTAGCTTCGATAAAATAATCTTTTAGTTTCCAACATTTGATTTTCGTTCTAACAATATCGACGACAAACGCCTCTTCACCTCAATCTTTCCACATACACAGCTGTGGGATCCAGCAGCGTTACGCGTTTAACCCGACGATCAGAAACGCGATCAATGATACGAGAGCGTTACGTCGTCATTTCTCGACGAGTTTTCGCTATAGCGTTACCTCAGCGAAGTGCAGGAGGACAGCTGGCGTAGTTACCAATGTCATAGAAGCACTAGCAGCGGAAACGATAGTAATAGTCGCTTTAGTTACCTTCGTTTGTGCGATGCGGGCCTCTCAACCAAACATTGTGCGGTTACCCTCGGCTGCTGCTATAGTGCCCCATAGCGCCGTTCATATGCACAGCGAAAGCGACGGAGAAAAAGGAAAAAACGAGAATGCAAATTTACTTTTTGTTCTACATTATTGATAAGCTATCCTCCCACATCTCAGGATTTTCGAAGCGATTCCCTGTTCTTTCATGTCCCCTCTTTGCAGTCCAGGGATATTGCCAAGCGGCACGGAAGTCAATAAATTTGCTAGTAAACTTGACAGCTACTCGCGCCTAGCGATATTGTAAGAAGACAGAAAAAAAACGCGGTGGTCCACCATCGTTCTCAGCACACGCCCACAAATCGATACAGATTGCAGCGACGGCACAGACTTCCTTCGCCTCCTACGGAATGCTTTTTCTTATTGTCGATCTTCGCGATCTGATGATCTAGATGATGGGCGGCCGGCCTGAAGTTACTTTTTGCCACATCGATTTTAGTTGGTTGCTCTGCGACTGTGGTAAGGGCAAATCAATGGAATAGCCGACTGATGATGACTGAGATGCTTGTTTCGTCAGCTTGAGATAGTCGTCATAATGGTTTTGGTTAAAGCTATATAGTGTATATGTAAGTGAAATGGTGCGAGTGTATGTAAATGTATATGGATTTAAACAGACGCAGGGTGCTCGAAAAGTTAGAACGCTGTTATAAGGGTATTAAGTGCTAAAAATTTGGCGACCTTAAGGAAAATCTTTGATGCATTGGAATTGCTTAGCTTGCTTGTTCGTCAAACCGTATTTCAGTAGTATTTCTAGATGGTATGATTTCGGTGCCAAATAACGAAGACGGTAGAAAAACAGAAAACGTTTTTCTAGAAAACGGCCAACTCTGCATATGATTCTGCCGCCCCTCCATGATTATAGCTTAGTTCAACATTTCGACAAAAGTCTGAGGTCCCCTAGAATAACTGCTTATGAATTTGTTCTTTTTTTGCTATCTATCTAAAAGCACTGATTACCCTTCACGAAGACTTTGTCATTTTTGAGTTCCTTGTGTTAGGCAATACTTCTTTTCATTGCGTTGGTAATTATCGACACAATAACAATGACACAGTTGGAATAGAGTACTTGTGGATGTGTAAATTCGAAGTACGCTTGACCACAGCGATTAGAAGTGTGCTAAGGTACAGAGCATAATATAGGAACAGCATTGTATTTTACGAACGTCTGTGACCCCTCTTCCCAATAAAACCACGTCACCAAGTAATTTCAATTACAGTAGCAATAACACCGTCATTAAGAAAATAAGAGATGCTTGCACGAGCATGAAAGAAGGTAAAATCTAGCTACAATGGCATCATAAACTAGTAATAATAATAAAAATGATTGTTTTACTTGATTGAAATAATAGAAATCTACATAAAATTGCATGAGGACAGGGAATATATTCGTTGCTGACATAAGTCACCTATTATGCATTGTGCTACCCACAGAGGCGGACATGTAAAAATAAAGAATCGTTTATTAGCAGAATACCGAAATACATTTTCAACTGGCCGAAAATTCCTTGTCTCCTTTCGAATCCAGTCCTTGCAGGACGAGTTTGTGTCCCCCGGCGAGGGAATTTTCCATTATAAGAAAATTCATGGCCGTGGTTAATGTTTATGTAGCAACGTTTTCCATAACACAGTCGTCTCCTATTGGCTAGGCTTTTGCAAGGAGGTAAATAATTCGATCGGAAGCTAAATTCGCTTCAATCTGAGCACATCACATCCGATAGTGAATTCAACCAAAGCCGCATTCGGTAGTTGAATACAGGAAGTATCGCAGGGGCGGGATAGTTAAAGTGCAAGATTTGCCTCTGATCATCCATATATACAGAGGCTGAAACGAAAATAGCTTTACGGTGAAAAAATCGAAGTGTATAATCAACTAGGCCAGAGGCTCGCTAAACACGTCTGTGAAAGCAGATTTTTCCATCGAAATAATGTTATTGGTTCATTCTCCGACTAAATCGTTTGTCCTGTTACTTCCTACTCGATGTATTACGTTGCGTGATTTGACGTTGAGAAATGCGAAAAAATGAAGTGAGTTACGGATAGGGCGAAGATGTGGTGACGCGCATGAAGGAGCAGTAAGGCGTCCACTGAAGGGAAAAAGCAGGCGTCTTCCTTCTGCTGCTGTAAAAATGGCAATAGGAATAGCAGCGGCCTAGATGCAGAAGAATATCAAGATATGAAGGTAAATACACTGAAAGCGCCTACGACGCGCGTATTATTGGTGTCACCTTATCGCATAGCTTAATTTAGCAGTTGAGGCGATGAGTGAGAGAACTCTCCGAAAAAACTGCCAGTAGAGGTCAGCAGAAGACGCGTCTTCGGAACGCGGAAGCCTAGGGTAACCACGAAAGTGCACCGGCGGTCAACACCAGAAGGAACCTAGTTTCACGCGAAGCCGAAAGTCAGGCAGTTGGGTAGGCTGTAATAGCTTGTGGCAGTGGCGTGAGTGGTAGGTAGGAGGAATGGAGAGAAAACCTAAAATGACGGAATAACAACGGACAATTTGGCCTCGATTACCACAACAATTTTAACATCGCAAAGAGCAGAGCGGCCAGAAGGCGCTACAAGGATAACTGCTTGAAGACAGCAGGCAACGAAGATAGAACGAAATGCGAAACAGCCAAAGACGAGAGGAAATATAACTAAAGGTTCATCGGAGAGGGGTATCGTAATCGCGGTTACCGTTGATATTGTTTGTTGGTTCGTTTACGCGACTAGTAGAGCAGCGTACAGTTGCAAAATCGGATGATCTTGTTATAGTCGTGGTCCCTCGACCCTTTGACAAGGTCCCTTCCAATAAGAGTCGGTCGGATGGCTGGTAGGAGTTGATTACGGAGGATTTTTTACCGATCACGATGGATGGATCGTCGATGTTTGCTGGCTGGCTGGCTCTTTGCGAACATCAGAGTCAATAGTGGAAGGATGCAATCGCAAAGGAGTCTCATAGGAGACAGACCTATATAGTAAATCCTGCTCGTTCCCCAAATTTGAGTGTGTAAATAATCGCAGTAATAATCCATATAGGTAACTGTTACGTTTCTTAGAGTCGGCATAAAATTTAACTAAGGCCTACACGGAAAAGATGATGGGGAAAAGGTAAACCTACTTTAGCGAGGAGATCGGTTACCTTTGTGGTATATACATTTCAAATTTTTAAGGCGGACTCAACAACAAATCGCAACAAAAAATCAAATTGAAAAAATGAGATCTGCTGACGGAAATTCGCAATGGGTTAATAGGGACAACCTCGTGGCATCGTTTTTAATCATTCAATCACAATGATCACGCGGGTGAACTGTTATCAGATGAGCTAACTTGTTAGAAGAGCAGCAATTTAATAAGAGGGATCGAATTTTATATTCAATGTAAGCGCCTTTTAGATGAATGAAGGAAATTAGACAGAGCATAACAGCAAGGTTTTTCACGTCACAGGAAAATAACACTACACTGGAGTTATACACTAAAGCGGGGTTAGAAGAATTCTATAGGGCATATAAACTATGCTGTTTTAGCATATCTCAATAGGTTATTGACACTTTTGCTAGAAACTACAATGCCATCACGAGAAAACAGAGATCCAAGCTCCTGTCGACTTTTCGATATGGATTTGCGATAACAAGCTTTATAGCATAATGTTCTTCATTAATAAATGGGTTTAAAAATATTATGGGTCCATATATATATATATATATAGATATATATATACACAACATGCTACTTAGAAGGATCTTTTCTCCTAGTCGCAGATAAATCGAATCATAGCCTGAGCAGTTTACCTTGCGAAATACTTTACAGTACGACCTCACCAAACATGGTTTTTTGGTCTATGCTGGCGCCCTTTTTGCGCGGTGCTACGACGATGCTTGACGTGGCCTGCTGTGTGACAAACGTGGTCAAATTTCTATTCCCTTATGACAGTTCTCCATTTATTGTTCCTATTACTCATATTGTTTTTTTGACCCGTTTATCTGTATTTGACCGCCTCGGGCTATCGCTATTAGTACTACCTATGCTTTTTGTCCTACTACTTATGCTGATTTCAATTAACGTCTTCTAGCTTAATTTCCATGTAACTTGATCGTGCTGTGCTTTCTTCCTTGGCTTAGTGGGCACTAAGCGATAGTTCCAGCAGGAGCCCCACCAAAAATCAGAGGAACGCCATCCATAGTAGCACGAGCTCGCCGTGCCGTTATGCAATTACGGATCGTCTGTGTATCGCCTCGTTTCATTTTCGATGCCATTCGCTAGGTGAAGCACGTAGTCCTGAAGAGGCGAGAAATCACAACAGCTGTGACTGCTAATTGCTAGTACCGTCACCATCGCCGCCGATGCCGTTATTGCTACTAGCACATTATGACTGTTGTTTGTTCAAGCCGTTTCTCTGCTCTTACTTTGGATTTTCCTGTCAGAAACCTCCGTCAACTTCTTTTGGCTATATAGGCGTTTCGTCGTCGAGGTAGTTTGCTGTAGTTGTTAAGTAAATGGCTTGTCGGCACAGAAGGACACAATTCCGAGTCCTTTTTCACCTTCGCATTTATCCGCTCGATTATGCACGCTTGCCTCTGTAGATTTCCCTCACGTTTACTCTTTTGCGTTGGCTTTCCTTCAACCAACTAAACCTTTTTTCGTTCCATGGCGCTGTCGCCCTCGACGTCATCTTACTCCCTTTCTATTCGCTCCTAAAACGATACTTCTTCAAAAGCTATGGAGCGCAAAACCGGTTTGTGTTTGCTCGCCATACCGCATGCAACATACATCCCTCTAAATATATAACTTTTACCCCTCCATGTCTACATCAACTCTTCTCTGAAACTCTCCACGCTAACCCGCGAATTAACCAATTCTGTCCCACTTGTGGACAGAGCAACGGCCCTTGCCGTAACCAGAAGACACACAAATCTTGCACTCAAGGTCCCACTGAAATACTCGGTGTGGTCTTCCTCCATCTGGCCTGCCGGATATACATAGTCCAGCGTCGGCATTTCGTTGTAGTCCGCCATCCGAGTGAGTACGGAAGATCCATTTTGTCCGCCCGCTAGGTTCTGCTGTTCCTTAAACAGTCTGTCCATCTGTCTATCATTCTTCTATTTATTCTTTTTCCTTCGTTATCGTCTCGAGTCATCTGTCTTTTTGTGGGACTCTTGTTCTTTAACGGGTCTTTTTAGAAGCGTTGATTGTTCTTGGCCGTTGTCTTGACTAGTCTCTCATCGCCACTGTGCCACTCTGAGAGACGCGCTAATGCCTGAGCTATGCCTAGGCCAATGGTTCGGTGGCCCGTTTTGAGAAGGAGAATAGTAGCAAGAAGGCAAAATATGTAAAGATACTGAGATAGACACAGACATAGAGAGAGAGAGAGAGAGAGAGAGAGATAGGGTCAAGAGTCAGAAGAACGATGGTGGGAAGGTTTGGAAGCCTTTACGATAAAAGCTCCCAGGCAAACGTAATGGTCAAGTTAATGTCATACATGAGGCCGCTATTCGGATAGTGGGTAGACGGCGACGGTCGTGGCTCTGCCGACGCTTGGGCAAGATGTGCGATGGTAGCAGGGTTGTTTGATGTAAGTTTTGGCAAGCAAGCTTTCTGGCTTCGTATCCATATGCAATCCTCTTCTATCCGACCAAGTTCCCGGTCACTGTATAGTCGGAGACTGCTGAGAGATCGGTGGTATGAGTGAGCCCTAGCTCGGGAGGTTTCGTACAGCTTAACTGCTCTATAGCGGCCGTAAGTGTCGCCCGAGGAGACCACGCGATCGAGCCAGCCGCAGCCATAACCCGGCCATAAACTGCACAACTACCCTATCTGGTTCCGTCCTTTCAACCACTGCTTTTTCCTTTTCCGCTGCTCGCTGGTAGTAACAAACAGTCGAAACGTGTTCGCAGCGTGGCTAAAGAGTGCTGGCCGTGCCTAAAGTGAGCCACAGTATCTCTCAATCCATTGACTCAATCCACTCACAGGACGGACCGTCCTAGATAGTAACGAGGTTCCTGCTTGCTCATTCCATTGCTGTTTTCCTCATAGGTCCTAGTTCACCGGAAAACCTAAGAACTGCTACGATGTGAAGATCACGGCAACTGCTTCCAGATTACGATTGCATTGAGGCACTGAAAATGCTGTATTCCGTTCTCACTTTCTGTCGGTTCTTTGCTGCCTCACTTGTCGTTCCTGTCGCTGGGTCACAAAGCGGATGGGCCCAGGCATTGGTTCGCCAATTGGCTGAGAGTCTTCTGAGCGATGCAGTCATTCTCAGCGCGCGCTCTGATAACCACCGCAGTAATGGGCACCACTTTCGACAGTAACCAGTCAGACTCGTAGTTATCACAGCGAAACAAGCGTCGTAAGAAATGGTTTTTGTACTGTAGTAATGTTTAACAAGAACACTATCTTTCCATACGTCTGTACGGACAACGAAGGGATGTTCCCCTTTTAACACAACAACGGAGACACACGGGTTTGTGGGTAAGTAGCAATACATTGCACGCACAAGTTTGCACGTATGTGCAATAGATGGAATGAACGATGTATTATCATAAACGTACCGAGGAGTGCCTGGAAAAGCTTGGATTTGAAGATTCGGATTACGCGCTCGATAGCTTGACGCAGCTGGCGATCCTGGGGCCTTGAAAGCTTGGCATGGTAGTCCTCTAACAGCTCCAGTGCCCGATGGGCTTCTGTAATCAAAGAGAAGCGATAAAACAAATGATTTGGTTATCGCTTATATATACACATATATTTAGTCCATTCTCGTAGAAGTGGTAGGTTGATACGAAAATGCCAATAGTAATCCTAATAACCATCTATGTGACTGCATACGGTTAGGTTAGGTTGGGTTAGGTTAGGTTGTGTTCTGCATTATGACCATTGGCATAGTTCTTGTACCGCGCCACTATTTGATTACTTGAAATTAAGAAAAAGCACAACCATAGAAAGTTCTGCTGTGTAATAAAATTCGCAGAGAGCTATTTCCTAAGCAAACACGGAACTAGGCAATTATAGGTGGCATAATGCAGGGTGTGATGCTGCAGCATTGTCCTCAGCAGCTATAAAAACCAATGGGCTATGCCCGACTTAATAACGCAATAATAAGAATGTTAATTAACTGGTTGAATAGCAAATCATAATATTTGCATTTATACCTACAGTTTCTATTTAACCCTCTCGTAGCAGCTGTGAACCAGCAAACATATCAAGCAATCCGAATACGACTTTAATGAAATACCTAAACGTCTCACACAGATATATATATATCTGTGAGCGTTCCGTAGGTTTCTATCTATGACCCACGTTATGCCGTCTTGTGTGTTAGAGCCTCAGCTCTGGGTCGACATAGAATAGCATAGCTGGATATATATATATATATATATATATATATTGGCATAGTATCACGGCGAAAAATATACCTACTGAAATGGAAATCTCTCTACTTTAACACCCACCGCCTAATCCCATGACAACGACATTTCGGGAGCACGCTCAGCAGCTTTTTTGACAGTGGCATCTTATTCCTTCTATAAACAGTCCGCGCTCTTTGCTATTTCTCCTATCTGACAACGGTACGTATCACCTGATAGACTATTAAATTGATGTCTTAAACATCCCACTAGTTTGGCACTCAGTACGATGTACCCTCGTGATGATTTACAGATTGCATTCAACAATAACGGCAGTCTACGTTGCTAAGGAAAATTCGATAACTCATGGGTATGCCTGCTTTTACTCTTCAACTGATGTAAACCCTTGCGGCTACGCTCGTTCATCGAAGGCTAAATTAATTCAGACTCTACTCAGAGGGATTGTCGCTTGCGAACGTTAAGGTATCAAAAGGCGAATCGGAGCGATCAACCCGTTGGCCTGAACTGTGTCACTGCTGCGAAGAGGCTGATGCTGTCTAAAGATTTCAGCTACTCAACGTGGAAGCAGCTAAGTAGATAGGGCAATGGAAGTGTCAGAGTCAAGCATAGCGCGAGGCTATGCAATAAGCTAACTGCTACCTCTGCGATGGTCGGCTGGCAACGTTTGTTATTAGTGTAATATACAATTGGTTAATAACAACAATAGCACTTATTAGAACGAATAACGCCGAGAGGATGGTAAGAGGCGAGGCAAGGCTGGACATGGGGTAAATTGAAACGAACAGCAGAAAAAAAATGGCGCAGCCAGACGGTTGTAGACTCGGTGCTCTGTACCAATCGATGTTGCTCTTATTATTAATTACAATTACGCAGACATTCATAACGACAACAATAATAGCCTATTACAGACCGATTATGATTACACGTAGATAGAAAATGTGCGCATAACTGTATATTATACAGTCATATGTTTCAATACACCCTGCATAAACTATAGCTGATGGTTCGATGCGCGAAACGACGCTGAAAGAACTTGTTCGTAACCGTTTACAGAAGGAGCAACGGCGACACTCCGGCTGCCACGGCAGCGACGGACCCACGGGCTGACGCCAGTGGCTTTTGAAAATAGACAAAACTATAGACAAGCGCTGACCCCACTTGTTGATTTCGTGGATAGTCCTGTCGAGCGTTCCGTAGGTTTCTATCTATGACCCACGTTATGCCGTCTTGTGTGTGAGAGCCTCAGCTCTGGGTCGACATAGAATAGCATAGCTGGATATATTTTTCATATTGTCTAAGCTGGTCCACTGGCAAGATCCCCCCTCCCCGAGACAAACGTACGCTATTCCCAAGGTCGTATCGTTGTCTCAACCGAAAACGGCATTCACCTCACCTTCCACTTTGCTCCGTTCCTCCTACAGCTTCTGCTGCCACCACTTCTACTGTGCTTTTCATGTGTGCGCCCCCATCCCGTACGCTTCCAAGTTCATAAGGTATGCATAACAAGCGCAGCACGCGGAATTACCCTTATCCTTCATGTTCGTGCGTTTCCTGGTAACAGTACTAAGTCGGCACCCTGCCTTGGGCCATTTATTTGTCGCTATGCAAAAGGAGGCTCAAACGTCGGACTCTACTTCAGATCGGTCATGGACCCATTTCGCATTCGAAGTGTACAGGCGAAGACTAAGGCCTGTTTCGAACATCCGCTGTTGTCTAACGGGCTCACGACAACGTCGGATTTGCCGACCAACTAAGCCGTGAAGCGATACTTACGGCGAGTTTGTATAGGGACGGGACCCCTGCGCTTTACGATGGACTAGGACCAGGGAACTCCCCGCAGTCTGCCCCTTTCCCCTTTCTCTTCCGAATCTACGCGTTCCTCCCCTGTTTTATACGAGTGTTGTTTGTTTACCGGTTGTGCCAGGTAGGTTACGACGAGGTTCAGAACCAGTAGCAACAATCGAGATGGTCATACCAGAAGGAACAGCAGGGTAGGGCATAGTCCAGCCGCAACTCATTGGTTCGCTCGTGTCACTACCATCGCTACTCCCATTGCGGCAAGGGGGGGGGGGCTAAACGAAGGGGCGAGTGAAGCTACGCAAGCAAGAACACAACGTAAAGCTTCGGCCGTGACGGAGCCAGCAGGCGTATAAAGCGGGATCCGATGCCAGGAGGGCTTAAGCCTATACTGTCGAGCAGGATTAGTTCTGCCGGTGATGATGGTTCTTGCAAACGCGTCGTAGTTCGTGTTGGGAGCGGAAAATAGAATAGCAGGTTCGCTGCGTGTCCCTATTCGCGGCGAACCAGCTCGCACCTTTTGTGCAGGAGCATTATGAGAGTAAGCCTTTTTAAAGCTTGAACAGGTGAGTGTATGAAGCGTGCGTAATTACTCGACCAAGCTGAGGGAATATCGGTTAGTCAGAGGATCGCTTTCGCCTCCTGAACGCAAGCTATGGGTTATGTGTTTGAAGAAGGGAACACATTCGAATATAGCACTGTTCTTCTATTTGCGATAAAGGAAAAAGCTACATTTTTATTCCATTTTACTTTTTGGACAGAAATTGAAAGTTTGTCGAGTGACATTCGGGACATTGGAAATTACTGCTCAGTGGGCCGGCATGGGTAACTGAGGTAGCGATTTGGGTGTGGGTATTTCCGAACGAGTTTTTTTGCGAAAATAGAGGTCCAGTTGTCCGAGCGTGTGGCGTTAATTCCTAAACAGTGTAGTTCATAGAACCTCTAGCTTCAACGTTTGATATTCGCTCACCTTTTATTTGGCTATCGCAGCCGCTCACTGACTGCAACAGAACCGAACACGCGCTAAAGAAGACGTTAGGCCGATTTGACATTTTCCATTGTCAAATTTGTATTCTACACCTTTTCTCAATGCGAGCAAAAGGGTTTCTTATAGGCGTTGTATCATACGTCAGCACTTTATCTGCATGAAGGAGAAGGGTTTATGTGCTGGTAGTTATATATTTACCGATTCAATATCGGGCGATTTTGCACAGCCCAAATTCAAGGTCGCATTTTTACTTGACCCATTAAACTAGGTTATATACATATGCAGATGTACAATCCCAAAGATTCCCTGCTACACAGGCAAAATGCTCTGAATTCAATACAAACAGTGGCGCACATTGATATGGTTGCTGCGCCAAAAGGTATTTGTAGTATTCTTGTTAAAGCAAGCCAAACGGGAGTCAGTCAGCCCCAGGAAGTGACGTACATGAAGTACTATTGCCTTAGCGCTCTATTATCATATGGATACGTTATTGTGTTTCATACATATTTTTAGGTTTGTAGTAGTATTTAGTGTACCATTATGCTGTTTTATTGAGGAATCTAATTGCTATATTATAGTGTGATCTAAGAGTCGTTGAAATCGATAAAATTTGTCCCGTCTAGAACCTGAAGACATTTTTCTTACAACAGACTACTTCATCGATATACAATGTAGCTAATACGTAGAACATGCATGTATACATTATGGAGAAGACCTTAGACAGAGCGTTTTCCGCAAATGTCGAGGCAGCATGAAAGTTACATCGATCCATCACTATCAAGATGATCTGGGCAGAGATCTGCGCATTTCGACAGAAACCGGATAGAAGGGCATATGTGTCACTCACTTTTTTTCGGTTAAACTTTAGCTGAAAAAGTATGAAAATGTCAAAAGTAAAGATACTGTACGAAACGGGCTTTTTGGGCTAACAAATAAATGTAGATTGTAAAAACGCTTAAAGTAACCTTTCCGTTCCTTCTGTAGCTTCAAGCTAATTTGGCTAAGATACCCTCAAACTATTAGTTAGCAACTAAACTTGTTTACTGATAGAAAGCTGTTTGACGGCTTCTAGCCAGTTATGCCTTACCATGATGGTCCAATGCTACATGTCTTAGGGGGCCGATTGCCTCCAAACAGAACAATCGGCAAGTCAAACGTCACCATGTCCTCACAACGAAGACTATTTCTTTCGATTTAGCAAAATAACCTAAACCAAAAAAGCAGATTTTTTTTATCCCTTTACTAACGAATGTAACACATGCAAGTTCATGTCGACTACTTATGAAGGACCTAGCTACACTGCGAGATCCTCTGGGAGAGCCGTTATGATAATGTCAGGTCTGAGTCTAAAGTAATTATGGTACTTGCTATAAATATAAAGGGAACTCACTCTCGCAAGATATTAGATAATAATATAAAAAAAATTCTCTAATACTCTTTAATTTAGTTTCGAAGCGCAACCATCGGTAGTTCAGGTTATAGGACTCTGACGACAATACAAAGCCTTATCAGTCTATTCAAATTGTGGTCAAGATCGGAAAAGATTTTATACAATTTATTCGTTAGATTTTAGCTTTCTCCGTACCAACGCCGACTCGGTGAAGGAGGCAACATGTAATTAGAAATAATACCTTTTAAATTTTAATAAATATCACTATTTCCACATATTTTAATAAACAGTAAATCTCTGAAGGTGCCAAAGTCTAATCCGAACACCTTTATAATTGTTTGACTTTTCTTTCTCATGGTATTCTCCTGTCTACATTAATCTTTTTTTACGATGAAGCCCTCTTCTGAAATATATAAATTAGTCAAGCGACTACAGGTCTTCAATTTCATTATAGGACGAGACGCCGTACGTTTGTTAGTGTTCCGCTGGTTAGTAATTACCCGACCGACTCAAGATTCAAGCGCCGGAACAGATTGGCAGTAAGCAATATTTCACAGTGGAAGTCATCAGTGTAATAGGCTTTTCCACTGACCGACCTTGTTATGTAATACTGTGCTCCACCGGGCGCGCCTCGGTTGGATGTGAGCACATGGCTGGTGCTTTTATTACTGTATCTTGAGTGTCTGTGGTGTTAGGGGAAATACGTCTATCCATCTATGTGATAAACATGGTACATGCGCCCGCTACTAAAACTATGGGGTACGGCTATGCAGCTCGGAGTGTAATCGAGAGTCGAAGCCAATAAATTTATTTGCAACGGCTGTTTATATAATAGCACAATGGATGACACTGAACGAAAAAGGAATTAGGAGTTCTGCGAGTGTTCAAATATGCAGCTTCCCCCCGCCATCTTAGCGGAAGACGTATCAGCGGGTCAGGCGGCGGACTCCAGAGTTTCGGAGGATTGCGGGAGTAGGCGCTAAACTCAGCCTTTACGTTGGCCGGTTAAAGCAAAGCCCCGATACTCACAATTTATCGCGGTGTAACTGTATTACAATCGCTCTAAGAGCTCTTTTTGTGCCGTGCAAAAAGTCGAGGTAGATTTGCAATCTCGGCCAACGATAAAAATTACCTGGGGCCACGTTTAATATATATACAGTGCTAACAGATATAACTCAATTAGGTGGCGCATTTTTTTTAATCTTTATGCGCTAGCTAGCGCGAGCAGTTGCGAAACGCCTCTGGCTGGGGCATCCAGGAGTATATATATACATAGACAGGGTGTGGTAAAAGTCTCTTGAAAGTTTAAGAATCCTAATTTGCTATTTGTCCAAGTAATAGGAGAATAAAATGTGGCAAAAATTAGAACTAAAAGGGATATAGATATAAATATTTCGAGGCTTATATTATAGTTGAAGATAACTGTAAAAAATCCACGTAACGAAAATGCTTCCTTTTTGAATTAGCGAAATGTTTCGCGTTACCTAGAAGTGTGCGCGTCAATCGCGCGATGTTAACTTCCGAATCTCTTTGACTTTACCGTCTAACCTTTTTTACTTTTTTTTTTTGTAAAATTAGTGCAAAATTTATGTTCGATGGTGTAGTCTACTAAGTTTTGAAATGTCTAAATTCGGTGCTAAGAAGCGATAGTTGTTTTAAAAACAAACTTGTAACCGGCCATTGCGAATCTATATATATATATATATATATATATATATACATATATATATATATATAAAGAAAGAAGAAGAAAAGAAGAGTATATATAAGAAGTCGGTCTATACATGATATCCCACTTAGTGCTTATAGCTTATTTATTTCAAGCAAGAGAATTGCTTGTGGTATCCTGGCCCTTTTGTTTATATTTTATTTCTAGTAGAATATAATGCACCGTCTCGACAGGCCGACTGTTTATAAAATAAGGTTTCCTGATCAAGAAAATGATGTCTTACTATTTGTACTTGTTTTACAAGTAGGGCCACAATAGACCTATTCAGGAGGGCAGATGGACCTAATCGCAAAGTATAATATCGAATTAGATCTCATTAATTTGTCATTAATCATATTATTATTAGTTTTACATACCATTATGAATTTAGATAGATATTATAAAACATGACACATTCGAATATAATATATTTTCTGCCCATCAATATTTACCGCTTCCGTCACAGATGCCCTAAAAATACTTCCACTATTAAGGCAATATTAACACCATTGGAGTAGTTCACTTAATAACGATTATTAAGTTAATTAATTTTCCTGCTGCGCTCACTATTTTTGTCCTATGAAGCTATTCCTTTTTTTGGTCTTCATAACCCTGGGTGCAGTAACATACACAGCCATAACGTAATAAGATCTGCCCATCGTGGAAACACGCAGCTGCCCGATCTGGTTGTACCATACGAGTCTATTTCAATTCACTTCAGTAAAAGCGCAACAGGCGTCAGATCCAGGTTTATTTGACAAACTCAACTGGAAGGCTCCACTTGAACAGCACCCAGGCGCGTCTGCTAGCTCTTTTCGGTCCGAAGATTTTTGTCATACTTTGTTAGGGTTTCCCTCGACATCTGCCCCAGTTAGCTTCTTGATTCAATTAGCAGTTAGTGAAAATTTCCCCTGATTAGCACGACTAGATGCGTAATGTCAGAACAAGGGAAAAACATCCAGCTAGCAAAATGTGGGCTAGTGAGATTCAGTGTGTCGCTTCGAGGTTTGTTCCATGGGCACCTTTACCAGTATCCGATAGACACGCGAATTCGCCTATAACCATCTTCGCTCATACTAATCGTTGAATATACAGGAAAGCAAGAATCGAGAGGGAATAAATCGTCCATTCTAATTATTGCTATTATCATTATTATTTTGCCGTCGCACGACAAGGACGTAACATTTAACCATAGGAAAGGGATATCTATATAACTGGCTTCTCCACATGTTTACCCCCAATGTATCTGTCTATACAACCGTTCAATCGCACTATAAGTATGATTCAAGAAACAGAGCAGGCTGAGTAGTTCTCCTTGTTTATCCTCAGCTGCCTCACTCTGTTCTGTTTTCGCAGGATACTTTTTTTTTATAAATCGGAAATGCATGACATGTGCCGTTCCAGTGTTCGGTACAAGCCGCTTATCGCTCTTCGGCTGGATCAGACGGCGTAACGCTGTACGGCAAAAATTGAAAGCACGCGTTCTCTCAACTAACTCCACAATAGCGCTGACCCGGAAAGTTAAATTTAGTCACGATCGCAGCCGACGCGAGTAGAAGACTACTTGTAGTATCAGCGATATATGACTGACTTCCTATGTAGCGCTTTAAAGGTTTTTTTTTTCCTTTAAAAAGAAATTGCTTGGAATTCTTTGGTGTACAAGTTCTGCTTTTTCTGCTTGCCTATTATTGAACCTCTCCTCCAGGTGTACTTCACTTCTGCGGCAAGCTTCTGCATACTAACTTTTTCAGCATACTAACTCCAAACAGATATCGACTTCCACACGCAGTTGCTTGCGCCTATATTTGCAAGGGTTTTATAAAAACGACACGATAGTGACAAACGCGTCTATGATTTATCTACCATAATCAAAGTTATCATCATAAAATCATAGCGAGTTCAGTATTAGCTTGATAAAATGTTACACTAGATTTCCTGACAGTTTTTTTTGAGAGTCTAGTCCAAATGCATCCTGCCTATGTTCAGAGAAAATGCTGCCACAATCGCAGTCTATCAAAAGATCCTAACCAGCGTATACAGCTATATAAGTTGACTCCATTGGCTGTTCGTTTTGCCAACACTATTAGTCTTCTGGTCCTATCTGACTTTTGTGTCGAAGATCTACCAGTGACATTTGTATAGCAGACACCTGGCAGGAGCCAGGAGTTTTTTTCCTTTTCTATAAACGTCATTTATAGAGTTTGTTGTCACGTCAAGGCAAACAAAGAGGGCGAGCTCAGCTGGCCGCCGAAGCCATGGCCTATTTCCAGACACTCGAAGGATGCATGCCTGTAAAGTTAACCCTTATTCGATGTATGGCCGAGAACCCTCCACTGTGCTTGTTCGCTCCACTTGTATACTTATTCGTACGACGTTAGGTAGAGCTGTGAAAAGCTAGATGACACAAACGCCAGTGCTTCGAGGACGATGGCAAGATTCCCTAGAGAAATTCCTAAGGACCATTCACATATCCTTGCCCCTCAGTTTCGGTCCTTTGCAATGTACTTCTGCCAGGTTTAGTACATATGGAGAACTGGTTGTGCTTATTCAGTTAACACATGATGGCCCTATCCCAGTAGGCAGTTCGTAGTTCCTACGCAAATCCTAGCAGGCAGCTTTTTCTTTCCTATGTTTATGTACGAAAAAGCCTATAAGATTTGAGAGGAGGTTGCCGGGAGGAGATTAGATACTAGTTGACCGGTGTTTAGTAAGAGTTATCTTCCTGAGTATTAATTTCTTCCCTCTTACGGCCATTTATTAATGGATTTTTTTATTCACGCAGATAGCTAGTTCTGGACCATGTTTCTACATTTATAGCCTATATGCTATTAGAAAAAATAAAGCTTCGTTGAATTTCATCTGCATGACGGTGACATATTTCTTTTAATACTCACTATATCTGTTGAAAACTTTTCTCTATGCCACCTATGGACCACACTATTTTGATGAGGCTAAAAGACACTGTGTAAAATGGAAGGTACAAATTTTCGCAGGATCATTTAACCACCAAACATTAAATTGTGCCAATATCGTTTTGGCACATTCGTTCTCAGTCACTGGTCGTATCCATTCAATAAACGGATTAACTCGTCTCCGTTCATTGGTTATTGGATGATAAAACTGGACATTTTCTTTTGAGGTTCATACCCACCTCACCAACCGACCAAGCAAAATTCTCTACCTTCAATTTGCAATAGTGATGTTCAATGTTTAATAGTAACGTTCACACAGACGATGATGCTACATCAAAACGTCAGGCGCCAGCTAAAACATTAGTCGTTAGTTAGGAACAACCTCGTCAGTCGTTACAATCGTTGTTAGTTAGGTACATTAGGAACAAACGAAAGAGTCGCTAGCAAAGAAACAACTGCTTCCGCCAGGCCTGGTGCAACCCCTATTACCCCATCAGAAGTGTATTTTTTTCGTGTTGTCAGGGTCCATCACCCTTCCTCCCACAGCTAAAACGGACGGCACTTCGTCCGCGGACGCATGCGACAAAAGCAAAAATAGGGGCTTGACTAGGCCGAGTTTTAGATGTAATTGAATTACACTTTTTGCCCTGTGGCGGCCTACTATATCACTGAGAAACGCGCAGGTGTGATTTGTGGAATTTGGGATCTACACCGCATTACCCTTTGATCGTGGAGGTCGCGCTAGCATTTTCCTATTCGGACATTGCTGTACCAATGTAGATACGTATGCTCCCGTGCGAACCAACAAAGCTTACCTAACTGTTGCTTACCTCTGCCGCTATCCTCGCATTTATTGCTGGCGACGTCGAGGAAAACAAACTAACACATTGCATATAATTTTTATATGCAATAATAATTGCACAGAAGCCGTCGATAGAAAAAACTCAAAAATTTTCTGTACTCTGAAAAAAAAAAGCAAAGAAAACCTTCTGCAGAAGCTGCGCCGTGTTGGTTGGCTCGTTCGTGGCAAAGGTCTCAGTGGTTAGAGCTAAATGATTGAGGAAATGGTTTGTTAGGGAAGATTGTAAAATGACGGATTAAAACTGGAGGCCTTTTGGTTTTGATCAGTGTTGCCGTTCACAATATGTTTTTTCATTAAAAAGAAATAGAGGCGCGTTATGGACCTATTCATCTGATTTTGTATGCAACTGTTGCCGATCAGGCTCGAAAATTGCTAAAGGTATTATCATCATTGGCAGTTAAAAACTGAGAAAGGGGTCCGGAGTAAAGGCCTTGTATATTTACGAAGTAAGTGGCATATAAAGGATTGCTCACTGTGTATATTTTCGTCAAACAAAAGAGCGCCAAAGGACCGGTAGCTCTTGACTGATTAAGGCAGTCACAACGGTGTAACATGTAGAATAATTATATAGTATGCTGTAGATATCTTTTACGGATATATGCTAAAAATGGACTTAGATTCCGATGTAAGCCCATCGTGAATTTGAGAACTACATTCCGTATTGAGTTACAGAGCTGTTCTTTTTTGTGCGGCGTATTATTCATAAATGATGTCATTAAAAAGCACATATCCCGTGCTTTACCTCTGGCATTGCTCTAGTTACACATTACTTCATACGACTGGCGGTCCCTTCGAGTATGAAACAAGATGCGTCTATGCCTTATTTCGAACCTGAGTCACCTTACGTGCAGTTGAGTTTCGAAGGCAAATGCGTTACCACAAAACAGTTACCAAAGCATTTCATGGGCAGGGAATCTATGCGTCTGATTGCATTGCACTGTACATTTATGAACCGCACAACTGCTCTCTCCGAAAACTTATTTAGTTCTTGCCTGGGCTGTGACGAATGAAGTTTTAAGGAGCCTTCAACCACGGCAGTTTGGAGTACGTGTATTCTCTGATACAGTATGAAACGGAATATGCGGTGCGCTATTACTCTGCATGGCATTCATAAGCGGTCATTGCACAGAACATCCATGAACTAGAGGACGAATGCTACCTGAAGCAACAATTACTGAAGCTAAACTTTTCTATGTAATGAAGAAATAGGGCTTCCTTTATAAATTTTAGCTTTAATCGATCCTAGCTCAACATGGCATATAAGTTCTAGACTCTTTTCTATATCGACTAGTGTTTGCGTGATGGATACCGCAGAACGACTTACCGTTATCAGTACCTCGTGAATAGGTTTTTTACAGTATTATAGGTTCCTGATCCAACATGCTTGTGCCAACAATATTAGTTCCGCTTCATTTAGTAGAACTATAGTGGTTTTTGAAGACAAAGTAATCCGACCAGTTTGGTTCAGAAGTACGAACTCTGCTCCCCCTTCTACAATGCACGAGTCTAGCAAATTTTCCGGTCAAATAAGGGGATGATGCACTTCGAAATCATAAAAAGTATTGAAGTTTCTGTTATATCTAGCCGGATTAAATAAAGCACGCTCATATATCGTGTTGATTAAATTAAAATCACATCAAAACTACTTTGTTTCAAGGGTAATTGTGTTGAAATACGTTAATGTTAATTGTTATAAGAAAAATTAACCTCGTTTTCATATCATAAAAGAAACTGTCAGACATCCATGTAAACCAAAATTAGGAGTTAATCATAAATCCGTTACTTGAGGTCCTCTAGCAAACGAATCTAAATAGCAAAACCTTTTTGGTCCTAGAAAATTTAGAAAAAGAAATTTTGAAAATTTATGGTCTGGCACTTTAATCATTCGTTATTTTTTTTAATCAATTTTGTTTCGATTGTTCAGCTACCCCCCCCCCCCCCCCCCATAAATATGGGTTTGGCTTGTGTCTCTATATAATTCTCAGCACGTTTGTCAATAACTGAACTGCAAAAATCTCTAATTCATAATTCTAAGAATCCACAAAAAAAGTTCATATTTTCAAATTGGGAGAAACAAAACAAGCAATGGTAAAAGATAGGTAAGACCTTTGACTGGGTTCATTTTTCCTATTGCATTGAAAACGCATTCTGTTCCGCAGAAATTTCACCTGCTTGTATTAATTAGGACCCGTAAAACAGGACAATGTAAAACCCGACTACTAAAGGTCCCCTATGAAGGTAGAGCACTTTAGCCCCAGATGAAGGAATTAATGTTGTCCTCAATGAATATTGAGAATTGGAGCTGCAATGTACGAGCTGTCAGTTTTCTTGTAGCTTTCTTGAGCGTTAAACCACCCTCCATAATACGGTCCGATCCTTGTCATAGTCGTCAAACCCGCAACTAACCTGGCACATAACTTTCATTTCTCTGGCCCTCTTGATTCTTTTCGAGTTGAAAACGCTTACGCGACATCCCTAATTATCACTCGAAGGATAGAGATTTTCGTGTTGAGAGAGACGCTTCTGGGCAGTTCTAAACCGCGCACCGATTTGGCTACCAGCGGTCCCGATATCGTTATGGCCATGGCTGGGTTCGATAATTCGCCTCGTGGTGGCGTGCGCACCATTTGAACTATTGTTGAAAATCCTAATTTTGATTTCCTTAACGCCGATTTCATCTAATCTTGATGCGTCGACCTGTTTTCAACGGCCCTGAGTGTACGTAATCGTTCCGAAGCCGATAGAGAGTGGTGACGACCTGACGCTAGAATCCCACGAATCAGAGTTAAATTGCTAAAGGTAATGGGCAGGAAGTCAGAGATAGGGGAGACTGGAAGGGCAAACGGATAAGCAAAGCATACAGCAAATAAGGCTACTAAGAAATAGTTCTGTTTACGCTGTGCTAACACAATATTTGGTATACCCGGTATTGCGTCGTTTTCAAACAAGTGGCGAATATGTTTTCTCTTTCTGGATTCCCTTTGCTTGTTTGTTTTTCAGTGCCACTGCCAGTCGGCGTTTGGCCCGCAATTCACTTATAAACGGTCAGTATTTCCAAGTCGTTTAGATATTCGTTGTACTGGCATAGGAAGCAGGATCTTTGGTCCTTCCTAATAGCGAAGGCATTAGTTAAAAAAGTATCGGAAATATTTTTCCCATTTGTTATATCTGTTACCTGAACCAAGCAGGCAAACAGGACTTCAGCGCCGGCAAGAAGCGGTTAGTGTTTGGTCCTAATCCGATTCTATGTTTATGTAGTACGCGTAATATAATTATTCTAATTGGTATGTTTCGATAAAAAAAGGATAACATCATAAGAACTTGGGTCAAACTATTAGTTTAATGTCAATTCATCTTTTTTACTCTGCAACTATAATCATTGATCTACCGTTCTTTAACATACGTCATAGATGTGTCTAGCTTCATGTTGGGTACAGCCTCCGTAACGCATTGTTTCAGACAGCTAGCGCCTCTTAGTATTAAACAAAGTGCGTTTATGCCCAGTCTCAAGCCTAGATCACTTCGCATATCTCTACGTTTAGCAAGCAGACACGTAGTCAATGCACTACCATAGGGCGCCTTTCCACTATTGCTACATTTCAGTCGTCCCGTTTATGGCGCAATGGTAACATGTTCGCTTAACAAACGTGGCAAACGGTCAAGGTTAAAAAGCGGGCATAGACGCATTGTTTTTTGTGCTGGTGGGAACCACATGTCTGAAGCATTGTTTAACTAGTAAGGCAGTACGGCACGTTTTTGTATATTGGGCATATTTATCTAGAGGCACTGTGGCAATAACACATTGAATCACTGACCTTGCTTTCTATAGGGCATTTCACAGTCGTTGGTGGCTGTGGGCCCCGTAACGCAGCGCTGTTCTTGCACCGTGACACTGTAGATTACGACGGCTAATCGTTGTCAAAGTCGTATTAGTTATTACGCCGCAACGGTATGGCTTGACAAATTTCTCACCGAATTCGCCAGCGTTCACTTCGTTGCTTCGCTTACCGCTAAGGACCGCACTTCGTGATGTTCGTCTTCTTCTTTCGATTAGAATGGCTTGACGTCTTGCTTCACGTCACTCTCGCGCCTGCCCTTATAGCCGGGATCCCTCTTTGTGTAATATTTGTGCTAATGTCTGCTGCCGAACTTCCACAACAGTGACGTCCGTTGCGTTCGTAGCAACTTTTCTATGTCTATGAGACTTTTTGTTATCGTACTTGTCTTCAACTTCGAGATCGCTTTCAACCTCGGGTTTTAGTCTGTGGGACTTCATGAAGTGGACTCGAGAGCCGAGCTCCCTTTGCCTGGCCTGCGCTCTTGCAGCTCAAGACTTCACCGATGAGGTCGCTGATTCGACTTGCTTACCCTGGGAGTGTGATCTGCCATCAATGTTATATGTGGCAATTGTAACTTTCGTCGAATAAGTGACAACGAATGAAATAGGGTGTTTTTTTATATTGAAAATGCCTTCGTTGCACGTTTTACTGCTCCTACGGATGAATCGGCCGTTGCTTATAATGTTGGTACTTTTGTTGTTGCTGTTATGGGTGTTGGGGTAGTTGTTAACAATTTTGCCAAAATGCGGCTTGCTGTTTCTATTTTTGGCGGTCTCTGCCCTTACGCCGCAGATTCTCCCGTGCTTCTTAATAGCTCTTTTTGTCGTCAGTACAACGTTATAAACGCTGCTTTTGTCAACGTCAACAAGTTCGTCTACAGTGGTAGTGACTGGCCCGCCGGCATGCGCTTGCCGTGTTCGCCGTGACGTCTCGTGCATAGCGGGACGCTTCCCTGAAAGACGAAGAATAGGAAAAGATATTGGATACATATAGATGTAGAGATCTTTATTATCACGTTTAATTTAGCTATGGCACCTGGAATAATCGTATAACTCTTCGGGATAGCGATAACATTTCTGGTAATATTGTCTAACTAGTCTTCGACAGGAGGCGTCAGGTGTCAGGTAATATACCACACCATTTTTGTATACTTATCAAAACCATTTAGGAATTATTATTAATAATTTTCACCAGACAGATGCCCGAAAAATTTCTAACGCCGAAAATTTATAAGAACATACACTTGATGGCAAATGTTTGCCCTTGCCGTAGGTGAAAACATTAGGATCATATAACAAAATGGAAATAATAAATGCGAAATTTGGAATTGCCACAACAAGATTTGATGGAAAATAAGGGGTGTTTTGAAACCAACAAACTTGAATCATCATTGTTAATGTCACTTTGTTGCTATTATTGTTTGAAATGAGTTTAATAACATCGCATTGATTTTAATGGCATATTCCATAATATATATGTTTAAACTTTAAGAAACACTACAGGGTAACTGTATCACCAATTTTTTTCGAGAAGTTACTTATTAATTAAATAGAAAATTACACGTAATTTAGCATAAGAACGTATCAGCTTTTGTGACTTGAATGTTTCTGCGTGAAATACTGGCTGTAAAAGCTTCTTCACAACAATTCATCGCTGTCATGACTTACAGTGGTCTACTGCTGTGCTGGCTTGGTCGTTTGTTCTAATACTTGAACAGTGGATCTTTGCGTAGCGTGAGGCTCTTGCGGCGTAATTAAAGCGCGTATAAAGCCAAAGGAACAAGAGAGGGCAAGCTAGCTTAAAGTCTTTTCGCCGAGGTGATATTAACAACTCGATGAACACTTCGCCGAACGTAAGGGGAGTGGGAATTGAGCCTGAAAAACCAAGTTTAATCCATACCGCTATTATTTTCTTGGAACTTGCTCTATAACCCGACGAAATCCGGCAAGTCAGAGCAAGGGTTCTCAAACGCTTCCGTAGTAATTAAGGGGTGTGTTATGTGTTATTTAAGAATTACAAATCTAATTACCACGACGAAATGACTATATAACAATGTATCTGGTATCTATTCTGATCTGGGTTCAAAACCGTATGTAGCTACACAGCTACTTATGTAGAGATGGGCCACAAGTCGCCCTCGAAAGCTACGGCAGTTGCACTGGATATAAAACACAAAGAATTTATGTTAATATTATCAGCATATAAAGATACAAAATGCCGTGTATCTATTTTACGTGGGTTGGGGGTCTGGCGAGGGCACCGGTAGCGGAATGAGGCTAATTAAGACAGATAAAGGGGCTTTAAGTGAATGCGGGAAATGTTGTTTTTGCCTAGTGTTGTTTCGTCACTTGGTGGCATCATGTAAAGCATTGCTTATTTCAATCAAACTACTTTCTAATCCAATCAAACATATCAGTGACAGACCTGTGCGTACGTATGAGGGGATAGGCGATTACTAACACGGAAAGGGCTTCTGGTGAATCGACGTTCCTCGGTCAGTTTATGATGATATAACAACTTGTACTGCTAAGAACAACGAAACGACAATAGATTACGGCTTGGTTTAACAGGTCGCGTAGTTGCAGTACGTAGTACGACTCATACACGAACAGGGTTACGAGCAATTACTGCGCAATAGTATTTACCATAAACATACCCTAAAAGCGGCCTCTGACCCGTGAATCCTTTGCGACAAATTCGAAACCATCTTTTTCCGGTGCTACGCGTTTCTCCCAAACTTAATCAGGCCCTTTACGGCATAAGGAGGTAGCAATAATAAAATTAACGCCAAGGGTCAGCTAACGTACACAGCTGATGATATCCTTTATTAGGTCCGGATTTGAGGACGTTTGTGATCCACTACTCGTATGCGTGAATAACGTTATTTAATTACTGTCACGATGACGGCTACACGTTTTGATGCTTTGCTGACAGTTATTGTTACCTTACCCCATAGACAGCTTAACAGAGTCACTCTCATAGCAGTAATAGCAAAAACATAATGATAATAGTAATACAAAATAACGAATAAATAATAAACAATAAATGCGTTCTAATGTTGTTTGTTTGCTATAATTGATCCTGCTTATAACGCTGCCATCATCGCGGCGGATTAGCACAAATTAATTTATTTCAGTGGACAATTTTGCCGTTTCCTATATAATTTTTTACAAATTTTCATATCACTGCGTTTACATGTATACGCATCTTTGCATCTTGTAATTCCCATTTGTCAACTTGCTTCGCATGCTTCTTGCGCATGTGCCAGAAAGCAGAAACTACAAATCTACAGAAGAAACGTTGCCTGCTAGGCAACTTGGGCGTGTCCTGCACACACGAGAAAATGGACAAACGCCGAAAAAGCTGAGCATCAAAAAGATGTTCGCCTTGAAGAGGCTGCAAGTGCAGGCAGTCAAGGCGGTGGACAAACCGTTCGTTAAGCAGGTGTCGGCAAAAGATCGGTTCTGTCTCGCCATAAGTCAAAGGGACCAGAGCCGCGGATTTCCTAGATCATGACCGGTGATGCCGAGGTTCACACAGTGAGACACTTAGACGCGGAATGCAGCAACGGGGCTTCCTGTGGCGGTTGGACGCGTCCTTTGAAATTGTAATCAATTATTTGCGCGTAGGTGGCTTGAGTGCTGATCTAAGATGAAATGGACAGTGGGGATGAATGCTTGTGGAGAAGTGCCAATGATGAAGCAAAGAACGGTGATGAGCTGTCTTGGTGCCGACGTATATCGGTGCCCCCGTGCCTGCCTTGGTAGGTGCCTTTCTCGTCGTCTCGGACTTTTGTTATCCTTTGGGGTAGCTGCTCTAACCCAGGTAGGCTTGCCTGGTTTACTCAGGCAAAGCTGCCTTTGGTCCGTTCAGATCAGCTCTTTTGAACATCAAACAAGCTGCTCTAGGCGGGCAACAAACTACGTCGAAGGATGGGGACTTGCTCTGGTTGACCTAGCTTCTCACTGCCAGTTTCGCAAAGGTTTCTTTAAAAGCTTGAGCTAGAATAGAGATCGTAGGCAACCTTCTCGTCCTTCGTTTTTTTTCGTGCCACACTTCCGCTATTTCGTTCTTTGCCCTTTTGGTCGTTTGTTCATGGCTTCTATATTCACCCCTCAGGCCGTCTGACCTCTCCATCTAGCCCGCCTGCCTCCGTTTTGCCCAGACCGATAGAACGATCAAGCACATCGCTAGAAGCGAATCTGCCAAGTTTGGCTGTAACGTCATATTTCGGTGGAACCAAACTAACTAGGTCCTCCCGCTTGCCTTCCTTGCCTTTGGGTAAGCAGGTTGAACACAGGCCATCCAGTTAGCTTGTCAGCCTCACGAAGCCACGCCGGGAGCTATGGTTTTCCGGAACCAGAAAAACTATGTACACAGAAAAAAGGAGCGCTGTGGGAAAAAAACGCAACAGGACTAGCGGTGCGTGGATAGCAGGTAACAATAAAGCCGTCGTAACTCTAGCAAAGACCAATGCAGTACCTCTCAGACAGTAAACCAACTATAGGTCAAGAGTCCTAGGCACGTGATGTTGCCCCTTACCCAACCGGAAAAACAGATTTGGGAGGATGTGAATAGGTTGACGGAGGTTCGTAACGTCCATGGACCAGAAATTTTCTTCAGATGCTTAAGACCATGAGGAGCCACGCTATGCAATCCCAATCGTGTTTACATAGAATTTTACGCGGGACGCATTGGGAATTTGTCTACGACGTTGCAAAAAGCACACATGCGCCAACATACGGCGAATCAGTGAGAGGTGTAAGCGTTTTCGTCAAGGAGAACTCGTACCGAATAACCGTCCATCCGAAATCACAGTTTCGGAAAATCTAAGCTGCGGATAGAACATTATGGATCTCGCGGGCTCTTTCGCCCTGAAAGCAAGTAGTTACTTGAAGCAAGAAAGCTATATCAGCTATGTAACGACCGACCACTGCAATGAGATCCACCGCCACTCGCCTTTGGGGCTTTGTACTACTTTTGCTATTAGTTCCTTCTTTCGTGATTTATGCGCTTAACCTTTTCCAATTAACGTGCCTTTTATTTTTTGTCCTTTCTCTTTCGCTTCTTCACGTCCGTATTTTTCATTTTTGATGCAAATTTACAGGATAACTCACAGCAGCAGACAGCAATCGGCGCCTAACAGGCTGCGTACCGAGACTAGCATAATAACTGGGACTCTGTGTAGATTCTTAAGTCACTTTCTTACGTCTTCTATTCGAGACTGCTCCGTAGATTTACACGCATGCCCCAACGTATAGAGGCCCCAGCAGCAGCAGTGTCAGTCACCAGGCCAGCCTCTCTGTATTTTGCAGGAGCGCAGATCACAGTGCCATCCAGTCGTTGGCGGTTACGAAAGCTACAGGAACGCAATGCATATAGGGTAGATCGCGTTGGAGGGGGTGCTGCTGAATGTTGTTAAGTGCAGCCCTAGGTCGCAGCTTTACTAGCAACCGCTTCTTGAAGCTATTGCCGTAGAAGGCCACTGACGATGCTTACGTCGCTACAGCGCCACAACGGTAGTAACTGTAATGCATGAATAGCTACTTTAAGAAGTGCAATAAAGTCAGAGGCAAAAGAGATACGATTCGCGGTGAGCAAACGAATAAGTAGGAAGGACCCCAACCGACAGGCGCATTGGCACAGTAGTCAGACAGTCTCCGTCTATCGGAAGCTGCTGCCGCTACCGGTGCTAACAGCCATAGCGCTACCGCTATTGAGTAGCTAGCTTGCTATCTACAAACGGTCCGGTTGTATGCCCCTGAACTTATAAATCGCACGGAACAACGAACGGACATTCAGGGGGAAGGTAGTTGACGAGTATACGCTAGTTTGGGTACTGAGCTACTATGAGCTTCAGCCAGTTTAATAGATATATCGTGTAAGATAGCAAAAGTACACACGAGGTAATCTACTATATGAACGTAACACCCCCAAGTTTGGACGCGAACATCGCCCAACGCAGTAGAGTCTCACTCGCTTCTAGTAGGCTCCGCTTTGGATCTGATTTCGCTGCTGACAGAGCAAACCGCGAAGCTGCAGGTGAGGCCGAGGAAAATCTCCGATGGAAAAAAAGAGACGATAAAGAAGAATAGATGGGAAGGAGATGCGCTCAGAACACCTGCAAGGACACGCTCTCGATTCGCGGACATCACGACGTAAAGCTGTTCAGTAACATTATGATTTGGTTTGATACTACAACTGTAGAGATACCTGTTGGCCGGGTTGTGTATACATACAAACGCGGCATGGTCCGTACACGTAAACGATCAACGAGAGAAAATTAGAACGGGGCAGACATTTCCGCGAGAAGCGAGTACCGCGAGATGATTCGCGAGTGAAGGATGGTAGAACAAAAGGAGAAACCACAAATGAGGCTTAGGGTCGTCGCAAACGTGTCTTGTATGCGATGGACGGTCTAATGAGAGAATACAGTGTGAAGGTTTCCTCTTGATACAATGGGCTGTGGCCAAGGCTGATTAGAGCAGGTATTTGATGAGAAGCTACAGCTTAACCTCTGAATGAGCTAAAGATAATTTAGGTGTATGTATAGTATCCGATATACAGTACTCGATAAGTGGGTTAAAGAGCTGCTCCGTGGGGACGACGGATACGCAGTTGCCTTCCTAGTAACCGCTGTCAGATTGGTTGCTTGCTAGCAGCATCGGTGGCACAGACAGAATGCAACGACACCACCGACGTCGCTACCGTCGTGTGCAAAATCAGTATTCGTCTCACATCATCACCAGTCGTCGGCAACAACGGTGCAGCGGCTTTGTAGAGGCTCTGCCCCCAGAGGTACAAACGCTAACCAGCTTAGTGTGCCCCGAGGCCGGACTCGATGGAGGATGAATGGTAAGGACGGCAGAAAGCCCAGCGGAAATCGGTGCGAAGGCCTGACAAGCGATGGGTAGAGAGAAAAAAAGGAAGCGAAAAAGTGGTTTGGAGGGTGACGTGCATACCGATCCCCCCCCCCCAGGATGGTGGGGTATTGAAGGTACTGAAATGATGGGGCAAACAGCTAGGTATAGAATTGAATAAGAAGTCAACATAACAGCGCACTCATGCAGCACAGTGTGACGGAGCGAGTCTCCAGTTATCTTGATTGTGGAAACTTAACAGGCCGTATGCTATAGATGTCTACGTTTTCATGTAAAGAGAAGTTACCGATTTATTAAGTTGCGGATGTTGACAATTCTATTTTTGCTGTTATAATATTTCTGTTTAACTAAATACATGTCAAGATTCATCGCACATCCGAGTTGACATTAACGCAGATTGGCTATGCGATAGTTAGTGCAACACATAGTTCTATAACGTTCAACAAGAAACATAGTATTATCACCGGCGAAACTGGCAGCCTACCGCCGCGCTGCTCCGTTAAGCATAAACGACAACAAGCACCTTCTAAAGACATTCATTTAACCGCCCTGATTCTATCTCCTATCGCACCCCCGAATACCAACTCTATCATAAAGAATAGAAAAAACAACCTCTACGCATCCGGTCCCGGACAGGAGTATGATACACAGATACGATTCCCTCCCTCTCTTCCTTTTTCTATCCCTGTCCCTTTTCCTCTCATTTTCAGCGTCACGTCTGCCTAGCATCGCTTTCTGATTGTTTGTCGTCGGGGCGTGTTTCATATTCACTGATCCCACTGTAGGAAAGCACCACTGTTCGCGCGCGCGCGCGCGCATTCATATACATACAGAGATGCCCAGAAAAGGACACATTGAGCTGGCATTGGCCAACATCTGCAGTTGTGCCCCTCGTTAGTCTTGTTAGTGTGACCTGGGTAATATAGCCTGACAAAATGGCCGGCCAATGCCTGCTCAGTTCAGTGTTGCCCTGGCAGAGTGAACTACCGAACTAAGCTTCGCGATGAGACAGCATAGTGAGACGGTAGATGAGAGGCGGTACGATGGGAGAGTGACGCCGTGAACGGCATTTATCTGTCTACTGTCAATGGCTACTACAATCGTGATTGTCCCACTAACAGACCAAGAAAAAGCTAACCGACGGTCTGGTGGGCTGGGTTACTGTAATGTAAATTAAGTCATTATGTCGTACGACTGGCCCCTATTGTGCGTGCAATAAATGAATGACGCAGTAAGATCCGCAGGCAGCATCGGCGTTTAGGTGTCCGTGTGCTTGAGTGCGAGATCCTACGCGCAGAAAATAGACTACCCAGGTGGCGCCTACAATGGCGAATCAGCAGAGTAACGGAAGAATTACTTTTGTATAGGCGCTAAACTAGTTTATGGAAATATGTGCGTATATGGCTGCAGGAGTCATAATCGTTGCAGTAATGCGCCTCTCTCTGTTACGTTGGTGTTGATATGAGATTCCTTTTCACCGAACACTACATGGCTAATGCCAATTGTTAAACGCTTGTAATTATCAACGGTGGACGGACATTTGGGCAAGTCGAAACAAGATGGCAGCGACTGCATCAAGCAAAATGAGCTTCTTATGCCCCTCCGTCCAACCGCAAATACGCGAAAGGAGCTTTGCCGTCAGGTTGTTCTCACTTCCGTCTTTAGTCTAGTCTTTTTCGTTCAGGCTGTCCTCCCCCTCCCACTCAATGTCGAACATAACACAAACGGCGATTATAGCCGTTGCACCGTCAAGAAGACGCGTTAACAATGATGTGGATAGAAGGAATCGCTTTATCGGCAGTGTGCTTTGGTTTTCAGAATATCTTGGTTTGTACATTTGTGTGGAGAGAACGGAGTGTATTCTCGTTAAAACTTGAACGTACCAAATGCTTCGGCCATTTGTTGGGTTACTAATTAGACAACAAAACGAAGTTGGGTTCTTCAGCTATGGGGGTGGCGGAAGGGAAAATGTAGTGCTTCAGGACGGGAGAAAAGTATTAAAGGAGGAACTCGGCGATTGCTGACACTGCATTTTGGCAGCAGTGGGAATGACCGAACTACGTGGGGGGGGGGGGGGGTAAGAAGAGATGCTTCTGATGATTTCTCGGTCCGCAATTCGGCGATTGACATATTTAGCGGTCATTTACGAAGGCGGGCATGCAATAGCTCTAAGTACTTCTTTCCAACCTACATTTGCTCTGTGCCGAAAGAACAGCCTTCGGATATGGGTCGAGGCCAAGTAGTAACACCTGACTAAATGAATAATGAGAGAGCCGCCGTACTAAGCAGTTGGTGGTGTCGAGGGTGCCGCTGAAACACGCAGCATTTGAAAGAGAAGGTATTTAGACAGGGCACCCATGGGCAAATCATGTACTGTAGTCATGATTAGTATAAATATCCTCATATCCAAACCTTTTCCAATAGCTATCAATAAACCAAGCTAAAGAAAACTAGCTGATTGTACCAATTCAATAATATACCGCGACACAACCAGCCGGCATCGGCTTAGACCGACTAGATTCTTTGGCTACATGCTTTTCCTGAGAATGCTCTGGCCACGTGTTCGCAGGAAGACAGGTGTCTGGCAGTTATAGGCATCCAATTTTAATGAGCTGCGGTATAATTCAATATGAGCTCTCTACCACCTCTTGCCCCCCGCTTGTTGGTTAGCTACTCAGTGCTCAACGAAAAGACCGTTTACCCTCACCCGTTGCGCCGTTCTCGTTCCATTTTGCATCCCAGTTTCCCTTACGATGACTCAGCCCGGCGTATGGGAGGCCGGCGTGCTCTCGGTTTATATGAAACTCAGCCACCGCTCGATCTACACCAACGCTCGCTTTAGCTACTACATAAACTACAACCCTACTTCGCTCCCTAGTATAAGTAAAACTTTCGTGGTATGGTCAGCACCGCACGAGGCTGCCCCTCTTTGCTTTTTCTGCTTCTTGGGGCCAAGGCCCAACAGGCTACACTCACTAACGAGACTTCCTCCACACCCCTCTGGGCCAGAATAGATCCGTATCAACGTGCCGATACTCGAGAAGTTGGTCTGATCAAGCAAGAGAGCAGGTTGCTTTTGCTGCGTTGCTGCTCGCGTGACCAGTCGACGTACAAAGAAGGACAAATATGCGAGCAAGGAAAGCGTACACTTTTCAAAATTGCGATCAGAGTAGCGGCGCAGTGGAAAACCGTTCGTTGAACTTGAAGAAATAATTGTATTATGGGCAATAGTCCTGGCAGTGAGGTTAGCAGATCGACGTGAACATCTACCAACAATATCTGTGGCCAAGTACAAGCATTCATCTTAACAAAGAAATAATGTAGACACGAAGCTTCGACTGTGCAAAACAAGCGAAGTTAGTCATTGCTAACAGCTAATCAGCCAGCAACAAACCGTAGACTCAGGGCAGTAGAGCGGGATCCTGCCGATTAGGTAACTTAGCGGCTCGCATAGTGTTGAAGAGAATCCGCTCCTCAGACACGGACGACTTTAGACGAGATTTCCGAAGGGCTGGGGCTAGAGGCAGCGAGGTAAAGCTAGACTGAAAGGAACACTTCAAAAAGAGGAAGAGATAGCCTTACGTATGTAATGTACGAATAGGATGGTCCTAAACCGGGCAACGGTGTCACGTCAATTCGTTGTGTTCAAGGGATGGATGGCTGGCCGCTGCAGACCTTCAGTCGTGCGTTCCTCTAAACTGTTATATAGTTCATAAGAAAAAATAGTAGCAGGAAAAGGTTCAAGGGACAATCACAAGAAAGACGCAGGAGAGAAAATAGCCAACGGGCAAAAGCCAACGACCTGAGAGAGAACAACGAACGACTAATTGTAAGTCCACTGCCGGTTTTCTAAGAGCCAGATAGTTCGCGCATGTCAAAATGACTTCTATTACTGCACCTATAAGAACAAACTTCAAACGAGTCGACGTTCTACCCGTTGGCCTGTCGTAAAGCGAACACCCAAAGTCCGCGCTCGCCATAGCCGAAACTTTAAGTAAGTAGAACGTACTGGCTGGCGCTAACCTTTCTATGAGCCTACCTTTTGTTGAAAGTACTTTGCCTTCTTATCTTCCCATACATACTTTCACTGAAAATAACTCTCCGTATCGTCGTTATAAAATCGACGTGTGCCAAAGGTGCTTAACAGAATGTGCTGGCAAGCGGGAGTACTGGCACAAAAGCAAGGCACACGTTTTTTCGAAGGGCACAGAGTTCCTGGAATTTCCTTCTATGCGTTGCACCACACGAGATCAGTGCCTATGGCATAATCTACAGCGGTGGACCTAAAACGCGCAGTAGCGCTACGTCGATTCGTTGAAGAGGATAGAATACCTGTGTATGGGGCAATGGTGTGTATAGACGTATGAAGACGTACGGCAAAGTGCCTGGCTGCCCGGCGAAAGGGCTTTTTTGGGGGAACAGCCTATGAAAACCCCGCCGCCACCGTATCCATCACGGCGGCCACTGTTGATCAGAGAGAGCAACGGTGGCAGAAGTGGCTGTAACTGGAACAGCAACACCATGTTATGAGTTTCCAGTAACAGGCGTTCTTATGCTCTGCAGAGGAAAATGGCTTCGCTTAAAGCAGTGGCAGCACCACCTCCTAATGCCACTTTCAGATAGACAGTAGCAAGAAAGAGAAACCAGAGTGAAAATAGTAGTTTAGTAGTATTCTCCCGGGGGTCTTGCTTCGTCGCGCTCGCTTTCTAGCAATATTCCCATTCCTTGCTGTTGGCGCCAACTGAACTCGATCCCCCATTTCGGCCCCGTCTGCCAACTTAAGGATGAAAGTACGTGAGACCAAGGGCAGAAAGTAAGAAGAGGGAAAGACTTCTGTACCATACTACGTAACCCTTACCTTCCCCCTCCCTTAAGAAGTGTTGCTGTTGATGCCGCCACAGCTGTTGTCGCGGGACTGCTCGTGCTGTTTGGGCACCTTATTCGCAGGTAGTCACTAGCACTGATATGCCTACTACTCACAACGAAGGGCTCGCTATCTCTAGATAATAAAACGCGCTTCCCACTTCCTGACCGAGCTATCTTTTTTGTTTTCCTATCATAGCCTGTCCCCGAATATTTTCCTTTCCTTAGTGTTTCCAGCCACACTATGAAGAACAGTACATCGAAGAAGGGCCTTAACAGTGAAAGCACGCCGAGTTCCGATATCCCCAATCCAGACGTCCTGATGCCAGTCGACCCCTCAAATATTGCAGGAGCTAGCACTTGTGAAGATGTTCCGCGTTGTTCACCAACATCTCTTCACCGATCCCAATATTGTCATAACTAGACTAGATTTCTGTGCGTCTCGCATCCTCTTTTAGTTCCTCGTTGCCGCTTTGGTGGCAATACCGTGATGTGCTCTGCCTGTACTAGCAGTTTTATACATATATATACAATGTGGTGCTGCTATGCTATTCGTTTGGTTACCCTGCTCGCGCTGGCGTTGCTGTCAGTCTTTTCTCCTTCCATTTTGATGTATCTCACTCGACTTCTCTTCCCCGTTCTCGACGTTCCCCGTCTCCCCTTGGCCTTTCCTTCGAAGGCCGTTTTTCTCTGCGCTCGCCTGTTCGCTGCGTTGCGCGGCTTTGCTTTACCTGGTTTTAGCACCTCGGCTTCAGCTGTCGACGGCAGTCGAATCACTGCCGAAGCCAGGCCTCCTGTAGAATCCCACTGTACAGATATTTCTGATTCTCTCTTTTTTCAGTTGTTCTTTTTTTCTTGATGCCCACATCCTTCGTGCCCTACCTCTCTACGCCCCTCCAGATCGCAGACGGCCATGCTATATCATACCGGCGTGTATGGTGCACGACGATAGCCATGGCAGCTACTTTTTGCTAAACCAAACGTCTAATAGGGCAGGCTCATCCTGCCATATCACTCCTTATTTCTTTTCGGCTCGCTGGCCACGGCGGATTTTCCAAGCAAAGCTTTTTCTCAGTTTAGCTCCAATAACTAAAAACGGAAACCACCGGACAAGTTCCTTTTTGTCACACCATCAAGGCTAGGGCTTTCGGTATTCTGTGCGAAAGAGCCCTCTTACATACAGACACGCACATACGGACCTACAAATTGTGTGCGCAGTATCATAACCTGTAACTTTAATGGAAATCGACACTGCCGGCTAATACTTTCCATCTATCTAAGTCTATTATTTCTATTTCACATTGACCCCTAACCTCAGTTAGCACACATTTACCCCTAAAACCAATCTCAGTGTCGCGCGGCAACAGCGAATTACTCGTGGTAACGCAACTGCCGTAAGACGTTGCTGTTTTCTATGGCCTTTCAGGCTTCGAGGATTGTCTCCCTGCAGGGCCTAGTAAGCGTTAGTAAGTGCACTCACATGGATATGCGAGCACCTCACACCCGCCTCCTACAGCTGGCTTCTTAGATTTACATAACAAATTAAGTAGGCAGCCTTTAGCTGAAACACTAGAAGCTGAGGTGGCTATGATGACTTAACTTCACCCCAGACACACATACCCGAACTTACACCTCTTCCCGAACTCAGCACTAACTTTTTCTGGATAACCTTGAAATTCCTTTCGCTGAAACCGCTCCTACTCTCGCTGGCGGCTGTGAATCCATATGATTATCTCTTCGAGAGGGAAGACTCGCTGGCAGCGAGTTTTTCTACAAATAAGTTAACGAACAAAGAGCACGCGACGTTCAGTGAATAGAGTAGTGCAAGTTCTCGCACAACGAATGCTCATGATTCGGAAATTCGTTTGCCCGGCGGTCAATTTTTAACCTGATGATTTACTACACACGATACTCATCAGGAAGAAGGACAACAGCGGGCAGCAGACCGATAGGACTACAACGAGTCTGCTAGCTACGGAATCTGTATATGAGCCAAGACCGGTTTAATTAGGTCCTGACACCGAAGGAATGAGTCATCAATAGCTAAATGGTCATTCTTTTTGCGTCTTCGTCTCGGGTTTATGGTAGCTAAATGTACGAGGTGTATCGTGTATACGAATACTTTTAATCCGCTGAGGTTGTTAAATTTCTTTTAGAAAGTTCTACTTAACCCTTTATTATTAATTATAGTACTCTTACGTTATAATATAAAAACTTAATGCCTTATAAGAGAGAAATATATTTCAAAATTGATTGTACGTACGCACTGAATAGCAGTAACTAACACTCGATATCAATACTATAAAACAACGTCTCTATATTTATAAAAGTGACAGATAACCGCGTCCAAAATAGATACTCGACAACGTTAACAATTTGCGCTAATGCTGTGTAACCATTGTACCATTGCACGTTGCATAATGTTGGATTGTTAATTTAGGTTCCCCGGATGTAGGATTCGGCACTTTCAAGCGTCAATTTATTTTTCGCCGCTTCAATGAATGCTGGTACTGTAGCGTCGGACTACCGTAAAAACGATAGGTACCCAAGACTATATTGTAAGTAAGGTGGGGCGGCAACGTTGAGCGTGTCCCGACCGTCAAAATGACCCGTTCGCTTCGTGACATGCACGGGGAGGCGAATGACGTTTTTGGCATCGTTCTTATTCTTCCACGTGGATCTAGGTAGCTCAGAATCTCGGTGCTCAGAGTGTCCTGACAAAATGGATGTCACATAATTCTACATATATTAAAAACTAACCTGTGTTATTGAAACAACAAATTGAGCTTCATGAAGAATGAAGTTACCTTTTTTTTCGACTTGCGCACTTTTAACTCTAGGCTATGCAATGTTGCCCTTAGTGCTTACGTATACTGGCACTGTCGCACGGCTGTGAGTGCACGTTTATACGATAATACCACATCTGCTCGGTACCGCTACAAAGTGTTACTGTAACGGAGCTGAAAAACCGATAAAAAATACTAAATTGGATTGTCTTGACAAATACCGGGACCGCATGCAGCAATTCCAATATTGGTCCTATAGTGGCAGACACTGAGACGTGCAGACAGGTTCAATCAACATAGGTCCCATTAAATTTACAAGGTTTACGAGCTGACCTAATTTGAGTCGCGCTTTTTATTCCTCTAACTCCGATGACTGGAGCGTCAACGAAAATGAGTATCTGCCTCGTGTACGCCACGACGGAGTGGTAAAGGACGTTTACAAAAAGCTGCACATACACATATCTGAATAAGTCAGAGACTTAAAACCTATGAAAAAATTGATATAAATTACGGCTTTATTCAATCTAGCCGCCCGAAGTAGCATATTAACATATTCTTTGCGTCCACTTTACATTATCTCTGTTGTACGTAGGTCGTGCAAAGCTACTTCCTAAAAACAGGGTCCTTGCTTCGGCTTCAAATCTCTAACGCCTCAGCCTGCGAGACCCACGGTATGATAGCAACCTCTGAAAGACTAATCTATTCGGCATTCAAGTGCACAGAAATCTACTTGTATTAGACTCCCTTCGGCTCGTGTTAAAATAGCATTACTCACCGTGGTATAGACGGGGTCCGTCAAAGTGGGTTCGAAGCGTTTGGTGCGGGCCTGTTACTGGCTGTTGTCACGTGGCCTATCGACGCCGTCCAACGAATTGCGAAGATTTGGACAACTGGAGTTCGCGAGTAGCGGGTTTCTCCACACAAACTCGCAGCTTAGTGAAGCAATACCAGGTTTTGTCTTGGTCTTAGGTCTTTTTAACAGGCGACACTTGGTCCACAAAATAATCAAAAAGAACAACTCTCTCTTGTAGGATAGAGCAGCTATGCTGTTTTCTGCTACTGTAACAGTTAACCTAACAGGTAGCGAAGACAGTGCGTCACCAGCCTGTTCCGCGCTGTTTGGCTCTGCGTTGAGATCAAGTCCGTTTTGAACGTTCGTGTTTATCTGATGTTCTTGCTTGGTCGATTTTTGTTTGAGATTGTGTTACTCCCCTGTATAGACACGTTTCCTGCACTAAGCACCAAAGGCCTGCATTTACACAGCACTTTCTCAGCCGAAATCTTTTCCTCAGCTGTTCAGCGAATGACACGCGAACTCTGCTCTTTTTTTCGACATTGAATCGTGCCACGGAATGGCCGGCGCGAATTATCTCATCTGGCGCCGTGTCAACCGCGTGTCTTAAACAGTATCACTATTGGTGTAAGGCCTATTGGATGTTGTCAGTTACGGCTCCAATAGTTACGTTCCAAGTTGTGGTCACCAACAATGATGAGGACTCTATCGACTGTCCTGTATGCCTCAGCCAACATGGACAATGGGCTGGCGACAACCCCATGTTTTCTGCCCCTGATGACACTGCTCCTGTTCTGCTGATGTTAACTCCGTTTTCTCTACTGAAACATCGATGAAGACTAGTGGAATTTAACTAAACTCCGATATCAACTATGAAACTGCCAAAAAACAATAGTTTGTCGGTCACGGTAGAGCGACAATATGGTAGAACCAAGACCTATGCAATCACTAGCAGTTCTGTGTTTTCAGCATTTCTTTTTGAAATTTTTCTCTTATTATTTCTGTCGATCGATCTGTTTGCCTGTGTATGAATTTCTAGCTGTAACGTTGTCTAGTCGCTTATTAATTGTTATTTATTTGGGCGCATGTTTTAGCTGATCAGTCCTCTGCTTCACTTGTAACCGTTCCTGGCATCGAATTTGCCAAACATCGTTGACTCCATAGACGTAACACTCAAGAAAGAGTCCCACTCATTCATCTACAAACATTCGCAGTTGTTGGCTGTTGTGCATAAGAATGCCGTGCGGATTTACACCCTCTCGTTTCTGCTCACCGAGGATTCTTCATCAGCCTATACTAGCTTGACGAATGGTACTACTCACGAAATGCTAAACGTACACAGAACACACTCGACAAAGTGAATATGACCTACGAACATGGGAAAACACTTCGGCCGGTAGCATTACGCCGAAATCGTCCTCCATCGATAACGCCCAGCATTCCTACTAGTACTATAAGGGTGCGTATTTTTCTCTTCTTCTTACTAGATTCGTTCCCACCAATGGAAAGCGAACCATCGATAATACACAAAAAACACACGCGTTAACTTCCAACAGCAGCGGGAAAAATTCACACATAACCCCTGCGAAAAACCCAGAGCTCTTTTGCCGGAAAACCTTTCGTTTGCTGGCAAAATCTAATCAACGAACGAAGCAGTTGAACCCGAGCAAAGTAATGTACAACAAACGGAACACCACTTCACACCGAGGCACCACTTTGTAAGAAGCTCCCCACAGCGGCGAGACGGCGCACAGAGGGAGCTCGCTTCTCGCTCGGTGAGCAGACCACTCCGCCACTCGCGAACAACACGGCTCGATTCGACACCATCAGCCAGAGCCACGCAGGAGCATAAGCAAGCACACGGACCTCGGACCCTACGTCAAATACCACCACGGCAACGGCGGCAAGCTGCGTTACGGCGCCACGGCTGCACCTCTGTTACAGCTGCTACGGAGTGGACAGAACGCGGAGCCAGCAAAGGCAGCGGTCGGAGCGGACGTTCACGTCTGCCAACTAAAGGCGGCTAGGGAACACGCGACCGCAAGCGAGTTAGCTAGTTTGGAGGGAATCAAGAAGAAATCAGGCAAGTCGGTTGCACGTAACGATGACGCTAAGCTTTAACGGGTTTGACTAAGCCAGTGGTTAGCTGTTACCAGCGTGATCAGCGGGCAGCTTCCTGCCAACACAACTCAACAGCGATGCTGTCGCCGCTCCAGCAACTGCTGCTCGTGGTAGCGGCAAGACATACGAATGGATCGAGTGAATAAACGCATTTCGAAACTACCCACGAGTCCCACTGCAACCACCACCTTGGTTATGTTAGTGGTGAGATTTGGCCACCTTCAGGCTGCATCGATCGTCGGCTCCCCACACCCCTCACTTTCTGACACCTAAACTCGTATCAAGGCGAATCCACTCAACAACAGGTAGACACATACCACAATGAGATGATGGCTGGTAGTGACAATATTCTCAGACCAACGAACATAGTTACTAGTAGAATCAGTAGGACGAGCCTCACCAACCCCAGGAGTTGTCGTTACCGCCTCTGGGGGAGAAGGAGAGAGGCAGAAGCGCCTCACACAAGCTAGAGCAGGGAAGCAAGTGTGGAGACCGCCTTCCCTCTGTTCTGCAAGACTTTCGACGACAGAGGAGACCTAGCTGACGACGGCGGTACTAAAGACGGATAATCGTGTTCGTTGTCGACAAGGACGATAAAAAGAAACGACAAGTGAGCAGGTTTTATACAGTATAGGGTTAAGGGTAGCAGTTGTGCGAACGAAGTAGAAAACAGAGCACAAAGTAGGCTTGCTTCACGCTACTTTGAGCGCTTGCTGCCACCATACTTCCCAACAGACAGACCGACACACGGACGCATGCCTAAACAGAGATATACGCAGGCGGTCTACGTGTTCGGGTTTTCGACTTTGCCAGTCGCCTGCTGGCCGCTACAGACCCTGTCAAACCCTACGTTCGACAAAGGTCTGTCCGCTTGAGCGACCTGAAGAAGCGTCTAAGTTGTTCTCTTAGTTCCTGTCACTAGGCCTTAGACAGACTGTCTTTCCTTCTCTCCCCCTCGCTTGTTCTATTTCCACTCGAGTTGGCCAACTCACCTGGGCTCGTTCTTTATTTCAGGGGTGCTCCTTTCTTCCCTATGTTAAACTGACCGCACAAGGCAATCTGTTCTTCTTCGCCGGCTGAAATTGCATGCATACCAGCAATAGTTATACAAGCTTCCCTCTAGTTAAATTAGCTTCGAATAACAGCGCCAACATTGTTATTTTTCCTCCCCTCTTCCCGAACGAAGTTCAGTTCTACGAGAAACGCGTATATTACTGGGAGTACTGATAAGGTTTGTGAGGGACACACGTGTGCTTTGACTTGCATAGCTTTGCCTGCCAGTACCTTAACCGCATTTGCCACTTATCTAGAACCAAAACCGTATTCTTGAAAATTGTAACTGTGTTCTCGCTGATCCCCATTGTTGGTGTGGTCAAGGGGCGTCAACTGCCGCACTGTCGAAACGAGGCGGGGTTTACTGTTGTCGCTGCAGCTGGAAATACTGAAACCTATGCCTTGGTGCATATATCGTTAGACGACTTAATCGGGCGCCCATACCTGTGAGACTTCACAAGTGTAAACGCCATTCAGCGGCGCGTTACTGTCGTCTAAAGCCTACTTGTCATACCATCAGCATCCCTTTGTGAAGCCTTAAACAAATGTTACCTGCTTCGTGTATTTATTCTGTCTAGACTTCTTCTTGAAACTACCCCTACTCCATCCATCTTATAGCTTCAATTTACAGGGCGTGTAAATACACAGTGTGATAGATTACTACAGCTTTTCCTGTGATGGTGCAGTAATATGTTTGCTTACTAGAATTCGGGATACCAAATTTAAAATTAGGCACAGACTTCCTTTCGTGACGGAACTAGACGCCAGCCGTCTTAAGCGATGTTTTGCTAAGGCAGCAGCACCGGAAAACATCCATTGATTTTATATTAATATATATCTATATATAATATATGTCGTATATTTTAGTACTGTTAGCGAAACCTTGCGTAAGGGCAGCGATACCAATAGTTAAAAACTCTTCGCGGCAATGGGAAAGGCCATAGGTAGGCCCTATCATCCTACGCCGCCCTCTCGCACCGCTCAGCAGCGGAGGAAGGACTCGTTAATCGGCGCACAACCTTGTACAGCTCCGTTTCCCTCTATTGTAGGTATCAACAAAAACACACAACGGTGATGGCGCAACGAATCTGGCAGTGGACAAGCTCTGGCGTCAGTTGACGTCCAGCCATGCTTTAGCATGATATGCAGTGCTTTATTTGTCGGAGCAACGTGTGGAGAAATGTACAGAGCCGAATTCTGCCATCGGGAGATCATGGACAATCGATTTAGCAGTGCACCGAGGAGTCGCTATAGAGAGTCGATCCGTCTCCCTGAGTATGTAAAAAAGTGGCTTGTCGAAACGAAAAAGTAGTGAAAAGGGCAAGAAAGCGAATGAAAAGTACTATTTATATGAATTCATATTCATATTAAATAATTTCTAAAAGGAACATCATAGTGGTAGGTGGCGGAGTCATGCTCACGACTCGGATCTCGGACGCGCATCCATTGTTTGTTATGAAACTCGTTTCGTGTCTGTGTGATTTCATAAATACGATTATGAAGCTGAAGGTGTAGTACTTCTTTCTGCGATAAATAGCAGCAAAACTCTAGTGTATTTAGTATAATTAAAAAACTAGCTAATACAAACATGCAAGATAGAGAAAACGACCGGCGTTTCAATACAACCGGCAGAATTACGTTTAGCCATATTGCAATAAGCGAGCTTGTCGTAAATCGGCTATGGTGTTCTATTCACTTCAAGACAAAAGCTATATAAAGTAACAATTCAACCCCTTTAAAATGTATTTTTTGTTAGCTTCGTTGACGAACGTATTGGCAAATACCGTCCAATTGCTCTAGATAATCTGAAGCTGGTAACTGGAAAAAATCGCAATGAGCTAGAGAAACTAAAAGCACAATTCAATAAACGCAATGTAGCGTGTCATAAGCTAGTTGTTAACGATGGCAAAAATACCAATGATGCGGAATTTCGGTTGTCTAAGTGTCTGCCACATTTGTCTCCTCTAGTAAGAGAGTGTTGAGAAACGGAAGTTATAAGGCACCCCAGGCCGAACGTTGGCTGAGGCTTAGAAGTAGTTTTTTAGATCGATTCCCGATTTGACTTCTAGCTGTTTTTAAGCTTTTAGTACAGTGACAATCATCTTCAAACAAACCAATTGATTTGTCGGGTATATCTGTTTTGGAAGAACGCCGCAAAATGTCTAAGCACAGAATATCGATTATGTACAAAAGGATGAATCAACCTCAATAAAAAAAAAATTAAATTTCCATTCTGAATTAATATTAACTAGCTTATGTCTTATATCAAATTCTAAAGATCGACACTGCGCGCAGTGGTTATTTCAATATGTCCGGAAAGTCATGTCCGGATTTGTCCGTACTAAATGAACGATACCCGTTCTGTATGATTAGAGTTAGTTTATCGTTTCAAAAGCTAGCTAGCTAGAACACCAGCCCCTTATTCAGATTCGGCAAGGCCTGAATAGTGCATTGTCAACCCCATGAAGATCTTTGGTAGTCCTGTTATCAGATTTTTCTAACATCTTCTATTCACGGCAAAACAAATAATCTTCTTACATTAGCCAAGTCTGAATTGGCAAATGAAGATATTTTTATCTTCTGAGAAGTCATCGTAGCACTGACAACGATGAAACAGATTATCTCGACGTACTAGCTTAATTGATACCTGTACCATTATGCTGAGCGGTATGAAACCTATTTGATGAACACTGGCGCTTCTGTCGAGCGTGATGCCGGTTCGTTTATGTGAGGAAATCGCATTCAGTAGAATCTATCTTACAGGCGATAAAATAACTATGAATGTCTAGATTGATGTTCTAGATTCTGTTGCGCAAATGGTTTTTCCTTGTTGGCAAGTAAGTAACAAGATCGCTGTAGGATATTCTGGACGCACCTTCAACAACAATTAGACATAACCTTAACTTACATATGGCCAGTTAACTTTTAAACGATTAGTTTAGCTTATTATACGTTTAGTTTAATGTATAAATGAACAAATCTATATTACCCTGTGTTAAGTACCAGACATAAGTTAAGAGTCACCGCCATACATCATATCGCCATCCATCTGCATCAACGTACGGGAGGATATATTTCGTTTGTTGACGACGGGCAATATTCCTTCCCGATCCTTCCCCGATCAAAGTTTGCCCTGGGAACTCTTGCCGATGCTTCTTTTTACGATTGCTTGCGTAAAAAAATTGTTAGTGTTCACAATCACGAACCCAGTGTCAAGTTAGCTTCAATGTAATTAACATAAATGAAAAATGTACGTCGAAGTTGTGATTCCTGAAAGTTGGTGTCACTTAGAACTTGTACGCGCTTGACGTCTGACCGTGGCTAACAAAATAGCGCGCTTTCTACAGAGCATGTCCCCCTCGATCCAATACGACTTGGACTTCGCCATTAAGTTTATAAGGGTCATTAACTGAGCTGTCGCCACAACCCATTTGAACCAAGACGGCCAATGGCGGTTATCTATACTTCTTTGCCAGTGGGGAGGGTTTCTTTAGAGTTTAAGAAACTCAAAGGTCGTTCTATTTTTATCCAATTTCAAATGAGTTCCGCTTCTCAGCAAAAGTGGGGACGATAGTAGTGTATCAATGGGCGTGCATGTACCAGCGCTGTACAAAGCTTTTGGGAGCCCGACTACCTCAAAACGGATGATTTTCACATAGCGGTCCGTAGGAGAGAATGACATTGCATGTTGGCTTATTTTGAAAAAATCTACTAAAAAGAACAACTTATATTTCTAATAATTGCAGACTTGTCAACGCCTGTCTGAAAATAACTTTAACGTGGTCATAAAAAAGTTTCAACGCCCGTGTTTACCAGATTTAGTACTAACAGAAGAAAGATTTAACACGAATAGTAAACAGCAAGAAAAATGAGAGTGATCTCTTCTACGATCTGAAACTTCCTTTTTGATTAGCGCAAAATCATAATCTCACTATAAACAGTACTAAAGATCTTATTCTCCTTTGAGAGTACCTTAGGTTAAATTTTGTCCTTCTGCTCCTGGTTATATAAACACCACCGCTAACTTTAATTCACGGAATGTCAGAGAGTTTGGGTGCAAATGCGGGAGGTTAGCTTGTTTTAAATTTAGAATAATTCAAGTCGGATAATGTGTTTTGATTCTTCACAAACAGGCCGCCGCTCTGTTTCGTACTTACCTCGTACAGCTTTATAGGATACTAAGCACGCTTTCACACGCAAATGACCATAATTGTGTAACTACAATCGACAAATTAAATTATATTTCGAAATTATCTCTTGGGTGCTGACACCGACGCCGTCAGCGGATGTTTATTCGTATGTGTTCAAAATTGCTCTTATCTTTAGGTTATATCGTTCTCCCTCCCCACTGTTGAGATCGACGCTATCTGGGATAAAAGTCGGTGTTTATTTGAGAAAACACTTTAGATTATTATTTTGTATGAAATTACATAATAATTACGCAGCGGTCAATACTTGGACCCTCTGGTGACATCTGTGTTTGCCTCTGGCCTGAACTCTTCCGTGTCATTAGTCTGGCTCAGTCTATTACGCTTCGATAGAAATAACCATATGTCATATGCGAAAGAAGCTTTTATTACGATCGGGTTTCTCGCAGTTTGTCGAATGACTCCGATCCCTAGGGTGGCAAGATAGGTTTTTATGTCTGCACGAAAATCGACATACTACCCTATCCTGTAAACAATGTTTCACATTTATTGCAGTAATGTTTTGTTTTGTTTCTATAAATATAGGATAAGTCTAATATATATAATATAATATAATATAATATAATATAATATAATATAATATATAATTATAATAATAATATGGTATTTTTCTTAATTTGGTACTTGCTTTTATACGGACGGAAACCTCTATTCACTGATTACGTCCGTGCAGAATCTTTCTGCCGAATCAATTCAGTTATAGATGACTGCTCCAAAGGATTTTCGTAACGTTACCCTATAATAATTACTTGTATTATTTTTATATTCTATGAACGTACTAGCGTAAAGATCAACATATCATTTAACTTCAACAATACTTTATTTCCTTGATAATATACTATGTTTCCTTGATAATTCGTCTTCCAGAGTCGACGAAGGAGTTGATCTGCCACTCACGAGAATACGACGACAAGCTGGTGCTTAGCGATAACAAATAGCGCATTCGATCTCAAAAGAGTAAATAGTTTATGACCTCATTCTGTCGTGAAACGTTTCTGTGTGTTAGCCGATGAACGGTATGGGCAGTTTGTCGAAATCGATAGCTGTTTGTCGAACCGAGTCCATATTTTTTGTTCCCTTATGGCCGGCAAACGTTGGAACAGGGTTTGCATGGACAATTGGCGGACGGCAAGTCCGAGCTAACCCTCGTCACAGTTACGGCTTCTTCGTCCCACGTCAGACCAATCGTTGTAATTTAGCAAAAACAAAGTCAACTTTTTGACCAGAACCCTTTCTTGTCTAGTGTATGCGGACGTTTCAACTAGTGATAGTCTAATGAAATTCTCAACTCGCCTATTCCTAAGCACCAAACTTACTCTGTGCATTCACTGAATGTATTTCAGTCAGATCACGTCTGAGCAGCCGAGCTCATATTGACTAAGTGGTATTGATACTTTTCAAAATTAAAGCAATTTGGTTATTGTATATACGGCTTGAAACGATCTGATACTTACTTATAGCAACTGCTAAATCTTCTTGGTAAAACTGGCAGAGAGAAATTTAGACTCGAAGAATGACTTTACAGCTTTTAGAAAGGCGACTTAAATTGTTTTCCAGTTTTGCGCGAGGATAAGCTTTTTTTTTCATTTTGGCTCTAGTAATTACGAAGCATAATGTCTATTTTGCCATGATTCAGTCGTTAAACAAAATATAATTTAGGAATCAAGGTTTCGGAACGAACGATGCTAATAGCGATAACCCAACAACAAATGAACCGCTATGTGCGAAGTGAATATATACTAGATCAGGAGTCACGGAACCACCGTAGCATAATATTATCTCAAGTTCCATACCTCACCATCAAGTAAATAGTAAAATACCTGAAAGAAGAACATTCTTCTATAACAGAGACATAAATATTGTAAGAAGTTTTCGCCGTTTTCCCACGTTGACTCAGCATCCCGTGCACAAGTACAATGTAAATTATTTTAGTATATTTTTCTTTATTGTGTAAAAGCCCAATGGCGGATACGAGCAAACCGCATGCGCTGAAAACTGCGACGATTTTGACTCTTCTATCTACTTCTAGATATGCAATTTTGGGCCTGCATAACTTACTCGTAAATTAAACAATCTGTGGTTCTTCTATGACTGAACAGCCAAAAGGCCTATTGGAGACAGTCTCAGTGTACGCCGTCGGCATATGTTAAGGTTGCGACGGCTTCGTTTAAGGGTTCAGAAGTTCTATGAAGCTGCCGACCCAGATCGGAATGATTTGAGAATAGCCTGTTCAAACCAGAGCCTCGAGTTTTAGGATGAAATAGTTAATTATGGAAAACTGACTTGATCACTGCAACCCGTATTACTAACCTCCTCCACAATCTTCTATTTTGTTGGGTCCCGTTAAATGGTTGTTGATCTTATGGATGGTTGCGTACCTATCTATGGATGTTCGTTACCTGTATGGCCATTCTATCTACGCGAAAAATGCGGTAAACATTAACCTTATACACAGAGACCAAGACCGTTCGCGAACAACGCGGAGACCGGTAAGTAAATGAGGACTTATGTATGTGCGCCACAAATAACTGCGACGAAGCAAGCGCCGTTTGCTCAACTGTAAGTTGTCCTGTTTCTTGTACATTTATTACATTATCACAAACATAACTCTAGCCAGTAACAGGCTTGCATGCATTATAGGTCATGTTTTCATAAAACAAATTACTATTGAAGTACAGGACATCGGACATAGAGCGAAAATAGCGAACAAACTTCGACAATCGCAGCAGCGAAAGACTTACGCTTAGAGCTGGGTACACCTGATCAGCTTCGTATCGTTCTACAGGAGCGGGTTAAACAATACATTGGTTGTTTAACTTCTGCTTACTCGTAAAACATCCATCACCCTCATTTATCACATCCTCATTACGATAGGTCATTCGTACACCTCACACCTGTTTGATGAGCAAGTTTTGTTTAATAAAATAAATACAATATCAATAACAATCAATCTCCTTACACACCAGATAATTTTGTCAACGCTCTGTCATTCAAAGTTTTCAATGGACTCAACTGGCATTGATATTTCCATAAAGCTGTGCTTTCTTTGAGCGAACCGGTGTTTAATTAAAATGAGTAAGCTATGAGCACTCGAAAATTTGAACATTACATAAATTATCTATATTTACATTGTTTTGAATAAGCTGATTCACTTCTTGCGATTTTCTATTAAGACAAACATTTAAAAATATATATATTTCTGCTGCACGTCTATAGATAAAGGTCAATACCCACTTTCATCCCCTATTTGTTTGTTATACGCTGTAATATTACGTATAGCATTGTTCTGTGTGAAGAAGGCAACGAAAAAAAACGAAGCAGTTGCGTGGCAAAAAGTTCTCTTTTTTTCTGCCTTTTCCAGCCTATGGATGGGTTTTTAACTGTTGTTCAAACGCAGTATTTCTGGTACCTTGAGGGCGCAGTATTTAAACAGCAAAAAACAATCAACCCCAGTAGCACTTGTTCGTAACCAGCTCGCTGCATAGATAGTACATGAGATTGTCACAAACACATACGGCAGACATTGAAATGAATTAACTTTTGAAGTAGCTGGGCTAGAATGATCATTTCTTAGGAATCGCCAAAGGTACTCTTAAATATTTTTTGTATGCTTGTCGCAGCGCTCTGGCTTTTAAATAGCTATAGCCCTACCAATTCAGTTTGTATATGTAATTTCTTTATCTATGGCTTCTCGAAGTATATCGATGGTAGAATATGCTTGCCCACCTGTTGTCACTCGGGCATCGAAAGCCTTGTAATCACAAAAACTTAGGTCGGGAGAACAAGCGGACTGAAGCCAACGGTAAATATTCCTTTGCTCAATACAGGAAGTAATTAGGATATGGCGACAAGGTGTAGCGTTCTCATCTGCGCGCTTTCGATTGCCGTGCTAACAGACTATATGTGTTAGAAAACTTAAGAAAGCGGACTGCATTCATTGCTTCACCTTCAGCGAGTTTCTCACCGTGGTCGATTCCCTTAATGTCCATTGCATCAAGGGAATCTGCTTTCTCCTTTCTGCCATCACCTTAGGTCCAAGTTTGTCTGACAATGGCATCGAACATGATTTCTATCCAAAGCAACGCCATTTTTTTTCCTGGTTTCTATCCGACGGCGGTAGAGTGTGATCTGTGCCTCGCCTAAGGCGTTTTATGGACGCTTCCAGGCGGGATTTCCGCCGATTAATATTGGGCCAATGGCGTGTGGAATACACTAAACGATTCTCAACTGACCCGAAGTCAATTCGCCAGAAACTTGGTTTTTACTCAGTTTTTATGTTCCAGCATTTGAGTTGAAATCGTGTAACACATTATATGTAAAATATCAGTTTTGGCCGACACAGGCCTTAGACTCCGAACTCTGCTTTTGTATAAAGGCCCCCCGATTCCGACAGTACGTTTTGTCCTCCATTCCCACATCTGGTCACCGCTCCGCTGATCTTCAACGCTCGAAAATCCACTTTTGAAATTCTTGTACGATTCACATACTGCGCTTTTGCATAAGGCCTCCTTGCCTAATTTCATGATTACAGGTTTGTTTAGATGACCTACAGACGGCCATTCATCAGTTGATCATACTTAGACTAAGAATATATCAAAAGCTCTAAATTCGTTTCGTTCGTCTGCTTTATCTATAGATACCCTGATATTCCATGATCGATCGTCATCAGTGAATTGTCGAATAACTCACTGCGCCAACATAATACAGATATGGAACTAAGCTAGAAGCTATAAAATTGCTTTTTGAGTCCTAAGGGTTCAAAGCTGCTCGTCGAATTTAGAAAACGTTTATCTTACTTGAAGATGCTTATTTTTAGAGCCAGAAGTGCTACTCGAGAGAACTGCTTTTAGGCATGCTTTAAGTATTAAAATGCTTATTTATGCTGTAATAGAGAATTTTCAGGGCATGGAGACAGGTCAAGCGACCCCCTACGATGTGTGATAGCTATATTCAGGTGGATTATATGATCTTTTCTTACCTATGTTACTACAATGGATTAAAATGTCTAAAACGTTGCGATTGGCTGGTACATTAAGAGGTAGTTCACGAATGATTTGTATTACATTGTACTGATACATCTCAACATCAGTGTTAAGGGCCTACTGCCTGAGTCGCCGTAGGGCTGATATCAAATATTGCAACAAAGTCCGTTAACTTGATCCGCTTAACTTGATTGCTATCCATTGGCCCGACCTCGGCTAAGCACTTTGGTATAAACCAATTTCACTCATAAAAGTTATCTTGAATACATTTTTGTTTGTGTCTTCGTTAGATGTGCCATCACCGATACATATATAGGGATAAGGCACCCTCAACTGATGATCAGAAAAAGTAACGCTTGCAACCATTTTCCATGTGTGTTAATTTTTCCATATGATAAGATCGGTCGGAAAGCACTTCCGACAGCCTTCGCACCTCAATACTTGCCTATTTAAGTTTACGCGATAGACTCGAAATTCAACAAGCTCGTTCCCCGAACAGTTTGCAACACGACTGCTTAACACTTATCTGCATTTGATGTCCGCAGCTTTTTCTTCACTATCATTCTTGCTGGACATGATGCCGTTTGAACTGCTTGAAAATTTGAGACAAAGAAGTAGTATAGGCCAGCGTTTACAAAATATGATTTCAGCGCTTTTAAGCTGCATTGGATTTACATCCGAAACGGTAAAGCACCTAACGGCCGGATGTAGCTAGTGACGATGAATTGTCGACTTTGTTGGCATGATCATTTGACCTACTTTACTTTAATGACCCACTTAGGATATTTCTATATCGTTAAGTCAGTCGCTGCACTGTTCAGAAGATCTTGGATTGAAAGATGAGGGATCCTGTCAATAGAGGGAGGGATTCCCTCATGAATTACAGAGTGTGTGCGTTCAGTCGTTTCAAACCGTGCATATTATTGATTACAGGACAATGAACGACGTCACTTTTGCACCAAATCGCTATCGGCTATGAAAGCATTTATATGCAAAAACCTTCGCTTTAAAAATGAACGAGTAAATTTGAGATGAACCGCCGACTCAACATCTCACGGTATTCGGTAGAAGCCGAACGCAAGCTTCCGGCACATGATAAAATTAGAAGAGCAGGCTATTACTCGCCGCCATATAGACCGCCATTCTTTAAATAAAATTTATATATCTGCAGAATTTGTAATTATAGCTATCGAAGAATCATGCTATGTAATAATGTGTTAATATCGCGTAACTTTGACGACTCTGCAAATTCTCACAAACCTTGGGATGACTCTGCACTCGTATTATAGCGCAGTTTTGCCATACCAGATTACAGATCTGTCAATACAGAATGCCTTGAAGAACGCGCTATTCGAAACAAGAGGCAGAATTGCATTTACAAAAAAAAAAGCACAGAAAAACTTCATTAGGGCATGTAAACATAAAAATTGGGCGCAAAACATGTATTGTTTATACTTCCATGTAAAAATGTAATGCAGAAGTGGTAATAGTACTTAAATCATTTAGATACTGGGTCACCGCTAGCCAACATCGACATCTCCGCACCACACCGCTAGATTCAACTACCGCTAAAGAGAAAAGGGATAGTTAACGCGTTCGAAATGAGTCGACCTCTAAAGGCGTGTTCACACATAACTGCATTTACAGGTCCAGCTTGGCAGTACAAACCCGAAAGCCAGTTTTTTTCTGTTGTTTCATGCTCTTGAGCAGAAAAAAGCACCCAAACAATAACTAAAGGAATAGAGGAAAATAACCTCAGACATCCAGATGTAATAGATATTTTCGGAGGCTTAGATATCGAAAAGCAAGTTAAAATGTGACAGAGACATTTTAGTGACCAGAATAAACTGAAAGGGCCTTCACGGCTGTGAAACCGAAGTTCTTCAAAACCCTAAGAAGAAAGCTGCGAGAAAGTCGGTTCGTCAACCTGAGAGAATGAATATAGCTATTAACACACGAACGGAAGTCAATATATTGTGAGCTTCTGTTTAAAGCAGCTAACTCCTTCCACGAATCAGTAAGAATTAATTTGGAAGTTTACGGTTAATGTATGAAAACATTTGGCAAATGAAGGCTGCGTGACCCGATCGATCTGTGAGTTTCCGAGCTCATTTTATGACACTCCTGTGTGTGCTTACTCGATAATAAAGAGTAACCCAATTGAAGTCGAAGAGTCGTGGCTTCTTCGGATCCGAACGGGTTTGCGACACAAAATCACTACGAAGCAGAACTGCGAAAAAGGAAGTTACAAGGTGGGTCTTGTAAAATTACCTTTGAAAAAGATATCTAGTTATTGAAAAATCTTCATTAAATATATTTGCTCATGGATTCTCTCTCTTTCTTTATTGCACTCAATTGCATGTCTCTTGCTGCGTGAACAAATACAGGAATATCACTTAATTAATCTATAATCAGGTTTGTTCGTCCACACCCAAAAGTGAAAATAATGAAAATTATCAGTCACCATTCACCTAGAAAAATGCATTTCGTGTGTAAACATGTGCTTATGAGAGTCCTAACGAATTTTGTACAGTGGATACTTCGACTGCTGCCACTGCTGCTATCATCATGTCATTTAGGATTTCAGTAAAGTCGTTGATCATAAGAATCTAACAGACTCACAAGTGATTAAGTATATCATAAAAACACTATGATATAAGCTGTGTCCAACTGTAATAGTGTGAAACCCGCACGATCCTCTCTGTCCTTAAGCATAACATGGTATATGAGAGTGTCTGTCTCTGTGTGTCTTAAATATTCGCTATCATTCGTAGATTTACCATCGAATTCGGTCATCAGGGACTCTATAGCAGTGGCGAAACATTTTTAGAAGCTAACAAGGAAATGGAAAGGCAAATTATCCGCCTGTATCCAAGGGGGTGACGAAAATATTTAATTCCACCGACTTCTTCTGATTGTTGGGTTGAAGTTCTTATCAGTGCTGCGAATGGACTTGTCTACTCTTCATTAGCAGCTGATCTTCCTCTTCACGCCAACTGACATTTTTCTGAAATACACGCAACAGCAGGCTTAGGAATCATTCTCTAGTTCGTATTCTCCGTGTAGCCTCGGGAGCTGAAAAGAATCTACTTACCCGAGCTCTTTGACAACATATAGCAATCTTCAGAGGTAACTGGCCGCATGTGTTATTCAGCTGAACAGATACTGTTTCTTTTAGGCATGTACATATCTGTAGAGCTATAATTCCTCACGCTGTTTACAGCCGAATCAAATTAATTTTATTTCCATACTAATAAAATGTACCGCGCCATCTGTACCGCCCTTGCGTACCACTTGTTCTTCCCTCTTTTACTATTTCAATTTCATATCGAGCTTATTTGTGCCAGTCTATACCCTATATAAATGAGCATTTATTAATTTCGCTTGTAAGTATTTTTCCGTCTATAGAACATCTAAAAGAAGTTCTGTTGTTCCGAATTAAGCGTACGGTAAACGCCAAACTAGAACGAAAACGACCTCTAACGTCTTTTTATCCAGAAATTCCGTTTTAGATAACTGAGCCCCTATAGCACCCTACTTACATCATTGCAACACGGTCAGCATAGTTACAACTAATGGACTATATCCGTTCGTCCTTAGCTGACTTCTAGGTGTTCCTTCTAGAATCTGCTTCGGTATCACTGTGCAGATTTCGTTCACAGAAATCGGTTGTCCTCATTCTGCTTACAAGTGATTCCCTCTTTTTTCGGCATTGATTTACAATACGTCCACTTATCGTAGCCCAGTGTCATAGTTCCGATATGCATATGTCCCGAGGAACAAAAGTTTTCTATGTGCCACTGCCTAAGAAAAGCTGATTCTGTGGACTTGTTGGAAATTAAAATGGTCGAACGAAAGAAAAACCACATCGTCACAACCAGCACCAAGTGTGGGCCAACGCAAGATCGCAGCACCTCAATCTCCTTTTGTTCGATGCTGTGGTGGGGCGCGCGTAATTCAAATTTCCCGCCAACGACCATCAACTCCCACCCTCGCTCTTGCCATGGCGGCCGAGAGCAACAGCAGCAGCAGCAGCAGCAGCAGCAGCATCAGCAGCCACAGCTGATTCTATGTGTACCAACCAGCACTGCTACGACGAATGAGCAGTGCTGTTGCTGCGGCAGACTACGGGTGCCGTTTTGCCAGCACTGCTGTACCGTGTAACTACTGTCTGCTCTATGATAGTGTGTAGCAGTGCAGTATTGACTATACAGTGTATGCAAGTGGGTGAGTGGTGATTCTGCCTGATGGTGGCACAGTAGCAGTAATACAACCGGCCCACCAAAGGCCAGTCGATCTGTTCGCCAGCCCCTGGCTCCTGGCCCAGTGTTCCTCTCTCACCGAAGACGACAACGACAAGTTGGCGACGACCAGACGTTAGCTGCGACGTCCGTAGCGGATTTATCAACCGTGCTTCTCTTCGTCGCAGTTCATTCTGTTTTAGCCACTGCTGGTGCTGTGTTCCATTGTGTTAGAAGCAGCACCAGCAGCGTGATGTGTGTATCCACAGAGTGAGACCCTCCACCGACGATTCCTATCACTATCATAGCCACAACCACTAGAGATCACCATCTTTATCTGTGTTGACTGTACGTAGGATGCTCTATCGAGGAACTATGCTGGTGATGGCTACGTCCAGTGTTCGCTGCGCCAAAAGCAAACGCTAAATCGCGAGCAGCAGCGGGACGCAGAGGGGCAAATTGTTTTGTCTGTCTGCCCGCCCGCTTCTCTGCGCCTGTATCGATGTCGGCAAACGTTTTATTACGACAATTTATTTAGTTCGTTCGAATTTCAGCATACAACTTCGCCGAGGAGACGGTCACTGTTTCGTCGCTTGGCAATGCAGCGCTGGCGGCGGACGGTTAGTCCATCACAGTCTAGTCATCGTCATCGGTGTCGATGAGAATGACACCTGACCGTGGTCATCAGTGAGTCTTGCGTGAGCGCTGATTTTCTGAAGAAATCTTGCGAAGGGTGCGCGCGCAAAAGGTATAGAAAGAGAGCTGGCTCGAAGTATCGAAGGAAATCAGGAATAGTGCGGGTGCCGTACCGGAAACTACTTACAGCGTATAGTGAACGCAGGAGTATGTGCAGTCCGTAGAAGTGCAGTGAGCGTTCCCAGTCGGGAATCGGAGTCTACTTTACACGGTGCCTGTGTGTTTTCGTCAGTCGTGTTTGTTGTGCGTGGAGCACCTTGCCGCCAGGCGTCCCGGGGCCGGACATCAGTATAGATAAGAAATTTATAATACATAGAGGTGAACACGAGGCGTTGGGAAAGCGCGCTTGGTTGGCCCGGGCGGGCTCAAGAGCATCTCTGATTGTAGAGGTGGGTAACAATCTGAACAATGACAACGAGTACGTGTGAGCATTATCTCAGTCAATGAGCGAGGCGACTGCAATCGGCGGTCGATGTTTTAATCACTCGCAACTGTCATTCTCGCAAAACAATTCGTTCGACGGCCTCAGCTCATAAGATTTCCGCCAGTCGAAGAGAGGATATGTCGCAAAACATAGCTGTTTTTAGTAGCAGGTTTTTAAATCCGATTTGACAGACTGTCTAATTAAAGGCGAAGGCCAGACTTAAACCCAAATGACAGTGTTTCGAAAACCTAACCGAAAAGGATAGGCAAGGCAGAGTTCGGTGAGTTGGACGGAATGCAGCGGGCCGAATTGCGAACGGAGTTTTGTTCACTATAATCACACTTTTGCCAGGCTATATCTCGCCGACAACTACAAGGAGACTCAGTGTCTCTGGTTCGTTGGCTCCGCGCGGATACGAACTGCGATCTAGGCTGGAAAGGGACAGGAGGAACTAGCAGTTGTTTTCCCTTGTCGTCATTAGGGAAATCGTTCTAACTATCCAGGGTCGATCCGTTGTGAATCTTTGAACATCGCTCTGTTACTTTACCTACTCATGTAAATATGCAAATCGATAAAAATATTGAGCGTCTCTATTTGTGTTCGGCTGGATGACTAGCTATGCGCTTGCCGCCATATCTTCTCTGTGTGCGACGGGGATGCGTCGGCAATAACAGCTGCAACGGTTGTAATAGCAGCTAGTCAATAGGTCGTTTTAGCCCATCGATGTCCCATCTTACCTCGCAGTTTCCATTCGATGCGACGAATCTGATCGAGTTACGTTCCGGACTCTACAAGATGGCCACACACTCAGATGCTAATCGTAAGAGTAGTGTCTGTATCAGTAGCAGGTTCAGTCCTGATTCGGATAAAGGGAAAGCTTCTCGCTTCTTCCGGCCATTCGGCCAGTCCCTGCGCGGAGCAGCGAGTCGATGTCGATGAACAATTGTTCCTTTACTCCCCCCCCAAGAACCGGTTCCGTCAATGGCCAAGCGTTGAGTGGTTGATATCGCGCGGTTGTTCTTTCGGTGCTATGTTCTTTGTTCACTATGAAAGAAACCAATGGTACAGTGCTATAGAACGGATGACTGAGGAACTGCAGGGTTGACAATAGCTGTGGGGTGCATTGTTTGCACGCTGTCCGGTTTACTGTTCGCATATTAATGATTTTATTGTTGTTGTTTTTACTGTCGTCGTCGTGATCCTCGTTTAGAGTCGGTGCTTCAGATAGTTAGCTTCATACAGGTGTAGCTCATTGTCGAATGCTTCCATGCTGTACTGCACATGAGAATGAAAACGGCGTCTCATTGGACCGCTCTCTCCGGTCGTTCTCAGCCAAGCCATGAGCTACACTCTCTGTGAGGCGGCGAAAAATGGTACTCGATGTTTTGGACAAGCGCATTCAAATTCAGTGCAAGCCGAGCTCGCAGGGCTCTTTCTGGCACCTCCTTATTGGTCCTAGAAAGAACAGACGCTATGCGCTCTCCTTTGTTGGGTCAGCGAAAACCGCCCTGTGAATGACTACGGTCAACGGGTGCGACAGCTGAGCTGGGGGTGTATGATCATCTGTCAATACGCGTTTACGCACGCTTATTACAATTCAGTGTCGGTCGTGGCTAAAAAATCATTCATTATTATATTGGGGGTTCAACATCTCAAATTCAAGTGAACGTCGGTTGCTGGCTTCACCTCCGTTGTACAAGGCAGTGGGCTGGGTCAACATGGCCCAGATTTTAGTTGCTGCTACCTGATAGACTTTAGCGTCTGCAATGGCTTAACGGGTTCATCTAAATCTTCCTTGGCTTCGCTGCTAACTCATATTGGCTATTTGTCAATGTACCTGAATATTGCATAATAAGTAATGGCAATGAAATATTAAACTATGTGGACGGTCCCTTTAGATAGATGGTGTTTACGAGTGGAGACGTAATGTGGACATATGCAAGGCCGGTTTTCTTGGCCGGCTCTTAAGCGCATAGTGTCTAATAACTTATCCAGGCTGTGTAGTCGCTTCTGACTTCACTATTCGAGAAGTTATACTTAACTTCGTTTCTGTGGTGAGTCTATATAGTAGCATTAACGATGACATATCGGACCGATAACACAGACGAATAAAGTACTAGGACAACAATACCTAAGCCCTGCTTATGACATATTATTCTCATTGTACTAAACTAATGGTTTAAAACGCGCCGTAGAACTTTTTAAAATGACAAACAAATAATATAACTCTTATAATAACCCCAAATTATGTGGGACTCGAAACAGCGACCCCTAGTTCCTTTCAACCATATACTATATACAATACCTGTGCATATATACACATACAACATAATGTAAGAATTAGTATATAAGATGGAGGCTATGTTAAATTGTAACTAGTTCGCTGCCGTGTAGGCACTTAACGAACGAATCGAATGAAACCAGGTATGCGGTACAAAGCGCGCTATTACGCAGCCATTCTCCAATTCTCTGAAACGTATATCGTTGGTACCATAGCGGGGCATTCTTATATTGCTTAAAATATTTTTATATACACATATATATGTACGGTACACATTTTGATATTCAGTGATAGTTTCATTTATTCACGAACAACAGGTACGTGCTGCATCTGGTTCATTTGTTTGCTTAACAATTGATGTGCCGTGGTATCGTCATGTGCCTGACATTTTTAAATGGACAGATTGCTTTTATACGTCGGCGATATAAAAATGCTGTCACAAAGTAGAAATAGAGCGATTTTCCTGTTTTTTTTTGTTCGCTATCTGTTACTTTGTCTCATGTCGTCTTTGTTATAATAGTCCCTTGCTACCTGACGATTTTTAACCGCTCCGGCATTTCGGTGGACAGCGCCACCAAACGTCTGTGCCGTGCACGTGAATTAGCCGCGACATGACGTAAAATTTATTTTTTTATTCTTTATTTATTTTACAGCGAATTTTTTTATTATTATTGTGCAGTTAAATTGCGCAAAATAACAGGAATGAGCTTGTTATTAACGCTTGCTATGTAAATGGTATTAACTAAACAGAAGGGCCTGTCCTTGAAAGAATACGCCCGTATGACTCCTTTATGAAGATGTACTTTATATCGTTTTTCCTATAAGAAGTATCGTTAGCGACATGAAATAGAGAAGCGACGCTGAGAAAGTTGGCTTTCGTATCGGCACGTGTAAAATCTGCGAGAAATAAAGAACTTTTAATATAGTACTAATAATTGGGCAGAAGGGAAAACAGTGCCTAGTTTTACAAGGATATCAACACTTTGTAAAACGAGTTTTCTCCTTTAGAATAGTCTGTTGGTTACTGCAACTTATCTGAATAAATATATTTGTTAATAAAAGCCGGAAGTTATCATAATCATTGTTGTACCATAATATACTACACGTAATCGTTACCATCTCTCGCAATTGACCAAAAATTAAAGGGGGCACAGCTCATCTTGTATTCGTTAGTGTCAGCTACACCGTATTTGCCACTGTTTGCTATCATCGGACTATAGGAGAGGGGCATTGGCTTCTAGAAATAAATACTACACGGCTGAATGTGTATATGTAGCCACATTATCCGGCCTAACTTATGGCAAACTGGTATAATAAACAAATGCTGTTCTATAGACAGTGCCGCAATGGTCGTTGCACGACATAGTGGCTGCTGTGATACGGGGCTCTGTCTATTGCTGATGTTCATATAAAATTTTGTCTGAATCTGGCACTAAGCGGGCCAATATCGTAACTTCTGCGACACGGGGGTAAAGCGTTTCCTCCTGTTGGTCACCGGTTTCATTTGAGTAGCCTTCAGAACACCCGTCGATAGCACGACGACGCAGGCCCCTCACGTCGATCAGGCATCAGGCTTCGCCTGATGCCTGGTCCGAACCTGAAGCTGGCCTTTCAACCAGGTAACCTAGCTTCCCATTCATGCCACAGTAGTTGATAGGATTATACCGCAGCTAACGTTGATATAAGCAGTAACGTGAATGTCTCATTGCTGAATGGTGCCGCAGCCCGTCACCTTGTATTACATTGGGCAGTGAGGAGTTTCAGCTGAGCTGACTCAAAGCCGAATACGATGCAAAAAGGGTGAATCAACTTCGCTCTTCAAGGGTGAAAAATACACAAGGATGGCGTGGAATTTCATATCTTCAAATAGAAGATCAAAAGAGACTAGTAATAATATAAGAGAGGTGCTTCTTTTTCTCAATTTTTCCAAAGTCGTAGTGTTTTTGTTTTTTCTTTTTTCGTTTCGTTAGTAATTCTAGAGAAGCTAGATATGATCACAGCTATGATAATCGCTGCAATTGCTTAAATAATACAAAAGAATGACCGTCTCTAATAGGAAAATGCTAGTAATGTAGTAATACAGTAATTCCATTTGCAGAGCTAAAATGCTCGATCGACTGTTACTAAAAATTGACAGTTTCAGTTTAAAAATTGCCATCATGGCAAACGAGAGAATTTTTTTTTATCTTTATCCAAAGACAGCGACAAACTTATGGACGCTTTTTGCCCTCGGCGTTATTCACTCTGCAGTAGAAACGGAGATAAACGCATTAAAGCGGCAAAGAATGCAAACTTTGTGAGGGCTAAATGCACCTAGACATCTGTGACTATCTGAAACCAAACGCTCCGGTACGTCTTGCCTTTAGTGCATCACGAAGAGGCGGCATGCGAACGACCATTGCATTTTTGTGAGCATGATATCATTTTCCAACCACTAGCAATATGGTGCATATGGGCAGATTTGTGATTATTTAAGTTGTCAAACGTTTAGTATAACTTCGTGGGCGTCTACCGGCAACGGTGTCTACGCTAGGATAGAGTTCATACAAAACGCCAGCCAACTTGAATACGGCTTAACTTCTCCAATCGAATACAGTAACTAATCAGACTAATTAATTTTGGCTAGTCGCACGTTTCGGGTGGCGTGATCTTCCTTATGTTCTATTCGATGTTAGCAACTACGCATGGGCCCCATCTATCATATATACAACTGTTCGAAGGAGCAGTGACTTCAGTGCAAAGAACAATTGTAGATTGGCCCCTGCGATGACTCAATGATAACGTGTTTATTTACTAAAACTATGGAGATATGAGGGATCGTCGTTCAGGCTTGAAACTGAGCGCTTCATGTTACGCTGTAAACTAGCCGTGTGAGGTAACGCTTCATGGCAGTGGAATCACACGTGAAACTCATAATATTTATAGTAAATTGGGGCCCCACTGCCGTTAAGCATTAGCCCACGCACACAGATATATATGTATTCAATGTAATGTGACGATTTGACTTTATAGTGAATTAAATAAATAAAACAAAAGAAAATAAATCTCTAATAAAATCTATCGTATTTAAAATTTGATACATAGACTGCATGGAATCTTCATGTGGTATTCTCACAAGTTCCCAATCATCCATGCTATTGGCATGGATAACGAATACGCGGACCATATATTACTACATCGAAATGTTGCCTCAGTTTCTCCAGCTAAATAAACACATTACCGTACGATAATCATGGTAGTGATATTTGTCCTTAGGCAAAGCCTTGACTGCGTAATTGGGTGCCTGATTTTTTGATGTGTCGTGTTGAGCTAAATCGTAATTGTCTGCGTACATGCGAACGCAAAAGACGCTAATGTGCTTCGTTCATTTTGGGAGGAGTCCTCTGAAAAAGGTATTTTCATAGTACAGCCGTATGTTAAATGCTTGGGCCTCGCCTCTACCTGGATAACGTAGAGTTGTTAAACGCTCGTTAGAATAAACGGAATGAAAAATGACGCCGAGATTAGAGGGCGCACCAGTCGAGGCACAAACACTCCGATGCGCACTATCTAAATACCAGACTACATGTGTCCCATGTAGCTATATGAAGAAAAGCAATCGAAACACCCAAAAGCAGTAGCTGAACGTAGGCCTAAAGTTGGATGGAAAATCCGTCGCCGCACTCTTCTGTTTCTATCGCGACCGCTTCTGTCATTTTGCCAGCACAGCATAGTACATTGCTAATAATAAGGCAATACCTAGAAACATTGAATGTCAGTGAAATGGGTCTAAGAATGAGCTCACGATGGCCTCAGGTTACATTGTCCAGAGTACCTTAAAAGCCATTGAAAAAACGCAACAATTGAGGGACGATTCCTTTAAATTTAGGTGAATCGAAGACGAGCGTTAGCAAGCTTCAGGCCCTGTCGGGCAAAGCAAGTCGCTGGAGGATCGGAGAGTCTCCATTTTGCATTCAGCTTATCACTCTGTCACTGCGGTACGAAAAGCGTTCTATGGAAATCATAGATGCCCACTATGAAAGCAATTATTTCCGAAATGCGAAACTATAAGGCTGGCAAAGGTTGTAATAGGTGTAAGCGTCAGTAATATGTTCCTATAATGTTTGCCCGCCTCGAATGCAGCAGTAAAACCAGCAGGGTGACTTAGTCGAATAAAAATTTCAGTTAGTTCGTTAACGATTACGTACGCAGGTAGCTGGTAGCAGGCGGCACAGTGTAAAATCAAACTTGGTGACTAACTCCTATTAAGATCATCTTGGATATGTTGTTATACATTTCGAAATAGGCACTTCTCTCCTGTAACATAAAGTAATCTCGTTTATTGCATAGATCGGTAAAGAGCTAAACAACCTTGCGAACCCAATAACGGTGCTACTTCGACTATTCGAAGCATTCGCTATATCTCTACCAGAACGTAGGTAAAATTTGTGCTTGTCCGTAAGAGCGGGCGTTGCAAGCAGAATTATTCTCGCGCTTTGGTCTGCAACCATTTCAATTGCAGCGACTCTTAACGGTTTGCCTAATAGATGGGCCCTTCCAAGTTAATTTAAGACACCTTTGACGTATAATGCGCGTTGGCGTCCAGCGACGATTATCGAAAAAAAAAAAAAATGTGTTTGTGTACCGACTAAATATACTACATATAGTTTGCTGCGAGGATCTATCTAGTGTACATACCGAAATACGCCAATATAAATTGGATTGCTTCCCGAATTATTTCTAATTAACGCATTTTTAGGCATCGTCTCTCCCACATGCGAGTAGCGTCTATCATGAGCCTATTGTGGACACATTCTTAGATAACTGTACACGGTACGAATCAACAGAAGAACTAATAACAAAACACCACAATGTTATAATAGCCGATTACGTTATTTAATCAACTATGCATGAATAGCAAAAAATCCATGATTTCCGTCCCATGTGACCATTTCGTTTCCGTTGTGCAGATATCATCTTCACCAAAAAGTCTAGGATTTACATACACATACAGCAGATAATAACGTTACGTTAAAAACTATTTTAAGATGAGTTGTGCCGATACGTAGAATTGTTCCGTCCTTCGAAGATCTGCTTTGCCGATATATGGCCGGATACTATGGCCGATGATTTCCATCACTTGGATATCATTATACGCAGTTATTTTTGCCGTGAAACGGTACTGAATGAATGCTAGTCTAGACACAAGGTACCTTTCTGAAGCAGTTACGCGTTACGCTGCACTGTAAGCGGCTTGACAACGCGCTAACTTTGTCAGCTCAACTTTCTAACGTCCCGCAAAAATTGCTCAACGTTCATGCATGTGCACTATGACAATGGTTTCTTGTATGCTAACCGTCTAGTGTTGAGCACTGTTAGCAGATCCGAAGGTAGCGGGAAACTATCAACGGAATTGACGCTAGGAAAAATTCGGTCATAACAATTTTAAACTCTATCATTTGTTTGCAGAGACCTCTCATTGGACTAATTATGATTAATGGATCATCCACAATAAATCCGGTTGTGCGTATGCTGGATTTGTTATTGATCAGTGAGTTACTTCTTAAGGAACCCATGAGAGCAGGAAAGGTATACCTGAATCAAGTCCGTGCTTTCAAATCGGCCTGCGTCGCTTATCGTTGAACAAGTATTCGTATCTTCTAGGTGACACACCGCTACTGTAACTAAACGAATACATTTTTATAATTGAATATTAATTAAACAATAACTTGGTTATTTAAGTAATGAATTATTTTTCTTATAAAAAAATTCATTAGACAAAAAAACGACATTGGGCCTGCCGGGCAGCCTTCACGGAATGTCTTCGAAATACATGACGGCTAGCTTTGTCATAACGGGACAGAATCACGATCCAAGTCTGTGCCAGTTTTCCTGAAACTACTTTGCGGATTTGGCGTGATTTTGTACATGCTACGTTTTCACAGACTCCAGCTGAACAGACTGTGGATGGATACACTGAATCGCTCTCTCATAGACTTTAGCGGAATTTTCTTTAACAGTTTTTCCATGTAATTACTAATTGCTAAGTCTAGATTGCAACAAATACATGACGTGCTAGTTAGGAGTAAGAAAATAAACGTTGTTTGGTGTTATTATTCAATGTTTGTGTCTCACACAAGCAATCCTTCGTCCAAAAAAAAATATATATATATATATTTTTTTTTACGAGCGGATTTGGCGGAGAATTGAACGACTTCGGTACAATGTGCCGCTAGCAGACGGAATTTGGCTAGAAAGAAACCGATGAATGAAAACCGACTGAGTTTGTTCTAAATAGAAGAAGTAATTTTAAAAGAAGGAAATCGATGCTCGGCGCTTTTTTTGTTCTCCGAAGGTTACTGCGCTGCGGAAATTCGTCGAAGATTGGTGAAGACATCAGGCAAGGATACCTTGAGAGAAAACAGTATGTGAATGATGCAGTCGTTTTACGAACGGAAGCTGTAGTGTTGAAGATCAGCGAGGCGGTGGCCAGATGTCGGGACCCAAATGATGAGAACGCGTTGTCGCAATCAATAAAAAAAGTTTCCACGACAGCCAAACTTCGAGTCTAAGGTCTATGTCGGTTCAAACTGGCATTTCACATGGAACGTGCTTCAGAATTTTAAACATGTAAAAATTGGGTGAAAAATGATCTGTAGATTAGTTGAAAACGCATCTGGAGTAATCTACGTACATTTTGCAAAGCTTTAATCAAGAAAAAAAAACTCACATAGAACACCTTATAGATGGAATACAGTTAATTTTTATCGGCAGTCGGACAAGGACCAGACGCAAGAAGTCATCGTCCTGGAAAGAGGTCGAGTTTGGTGGGAGTGTTGAGCGGGTCCGTACGTAACGCGCTACCTCCACGCTCTATATATATATATATATGGCATACAGGTTGCGTCTGCTCAAAATTTGATGCCTTTTACATCTGTGCACGGTAGTACTACACAAATGCTCTATCCATTTTTGTAGGTTGCTCTTTATACACAAGTGATCAATTGTGCTGATTCAGCCGACAGTACAATTTACGAAAATTCTCTCTGATCTTGACCTCTATCTATCTAACTATACCAGCAATTAGCGATCAACTAGTACCGCAGAGAATCATTGCTATCGTACTAGTAAGGAAAACTCAATTAGTGCAAAGTGGTACTTTGTCGTGGAAAATTTTTCCCGTAATTTGAAAACGGTTCTAACAGATGAGCGTACCGGTAATAATATTATTCTCGGCTCATGGGGTACTTGTGAACATATTCTAATTGAAAACACTCGCTGACAGGACACTGAATCCGTAGTTCAGCATTAAAGACGCAAACCAGAAGTATATTTGCGCCAGAGCGAACGGAATTGTTAGCCCGTCTGCAGTCAGACCTTTAGTAGTACAACACTATTTTGCCATTAATGGCAGCCAAGTGTCGTTGGGCTCGAGCCGTTGCCGATATCAACGAAGCGGAACTAGTTCGTTTTGCTTAAAGATCACAATAGTTTTCTCTCATTTGCGTAGAGCAATTGTATAGTTACGATATTAAGGCAGGAGCGATTGTGGCGCCACCTCGGCTGCCAACCGCTACTAACGCTGCCGGGTTTCTTCTCGGGCAAATTCAATCAAGTTCATAGGTATGAAGTTGCAGTGATAGGAGCCAGGCTATCGCCAGTAACTTCCGACGGTGTGAGGATCTGGAAGATTGAGAATTAAAACTGCGAAAAGTTCCACCCACATTCACAGCCAACACTGAGCTTCATAGATGGGTAGCTGCAGTTGTTACCGAAGGAAACAGGCGTCCTACCTAGGTCGAAACGTGAAAGCGTACCCGGTCTCCCGGCGTATTACAATTTTTTCATGCTGTAAGCTAGCTTACTGATCACCGACACCGAGCACGCAGCTTTATCTTTAACTACTTTTGGGCTATATAAGTAAATGGCATTTTGTATGGATCGTTATAAAAGATAATATGAAATAATAGAAGCTTCCCTAACAAATTTATAATCGTTATTGAAATCGTTACATTTTATTCTTACCTGTCCTTCAATTCAGGATCACGCTTCTCCAACAATAAATACAGTTTATGTATACTGCCATGCGCATGTGCCCCAAATCAACGTCGGATGTCCAAAGACGATGAGATGCCCTGTGTATTAGAGATTGAATCGACTAAAATTCAACAATACTACTATTCAATTTTGAGTAAATGGGACGACGTCGGAAAAGAGTCGAAATTCAAAGGTTACTTAGGTGGGACGGTTTTTCTTCTTTTCTGTGCGGGCTCCATCTAAGAGGGAAGCGTATAAAGGCGCATCCGAACGTTTGTGCTAGAAAGCCTCGCATAACTCTGTCTCAGACTAATGAGTGTTTCGTATTGTTAAACCATTTTAGTTAAACATTGCTTCAAATTGTCGATAGTCAGTCGAATACACGAATTGTGCGTCCATTGTCCTGGTTCGGACTGTGTTTTGGCAGGCTGGTCAGTGCGTCAGCTAATCGGGTTTTGTTCTGGTGGCGCGGTAGCCGTCGTGGAGTGATAGCCACTAAGCGCTAAGGATGTACGGATAGGTAGTACCGAAGCCTTAAGGAAGCTGAGCTTAAACTTGCCCATCTAGGCCAAGATAAATATTTCTAGCTGTTTGATATCTAAACATCTACATTGAAACAGCGTTGGAGCTTAAAGCATGGCAGCTTTTGAAAGGCGCAGCATTCACTGGCTTAAGTCTGTGTTCTTTTTCGCCAAAAAATACAGCAATAAAAAGGCAGATGGCCTACGATATTTGGTAGAATAAGATTAAGGTGACATTTTTGGGGTATACCTCCGCGTTGCGACGGTCGCAAGGTCCGGTATGTTATGACAATCAAGTCTGATGTTTTCATTTCGAATGAAGCACAACGGCTAACAGCTAGTCAGTATGACAAAAGAATATGTATACTTCCCGAATAGAATCTTATCAACTGAAGTCGATGCAGTTTTACGAGTGCGAAAAGCTCGGGCTTAATCATTAAAGGTATACCTAAAATGATCGCTAGAGAAAAGCATTTTATTCCAATATTAAGATGACTTTCCAGTGGCCTCTAACCACTTTGTTCTGCTGAAATAAATCTCTTTCGCGTTACAATCTGGCAGAAACACGTTAGCCACCTTGGCCGAGGCAGGTCCTGAAATGTCAACAGTCAAACTCATTAATGGGAACCCGTCTGCAAGGTTTGCGTACGAAGTCCTCGTCCGAAACTCGTTTCATAGCTAGCGCGTCGCTTTAGCGATACAAAATACGTACCATTCGTTTATCACAGCGATATCCGATAAACGATACACTTCGTACATGAACTAATAACATCAGGCCATTATTCATTAGTGAGGCTCAGACGAGCCTGTGATGCAAGCATCTTCCCCTAGTTTCCCCCAGTTTGTCCCGGTTAAATGATGTTCTTGCAATATTTGGGATGTCGCCTGCGTACATCAATTGAATTTACGAACGAATCATTGTTGCTTTAAGTTTAAGGTACAATCAACACATAAATGCTGCTGGTGCTAGCATTTATGTGTTGATCGTATAGATCTTTATGAATGATCAAAAAATTGATGGATTCGAGCGAACCATCGAGAACTTATGCAGGGGAACACAGTTACCCTGTTGTATATTTTTGATTATACTACCAGACTAACGTCATTCCGTAAAATAGTAGACGTGATGTTAGCTCTGGCTACGGTTTGTTGATTGAGCTCATCTGTAAGGTAATTCGTAGCAGACCGGATAAAATGGTCGTCTTTCTTAAAGCGGAACGGCACCTTCTTGACGGTCGCCTTGATTTACAGACGGACAGCACTTCGGCCATGTTTAAAAATGTTTGTGTTCTAAGAATGTTCTGTTAGGCCACAAGCCTTATGTTTTGTGGTTATTCGACAGGTGCATTATTATTTTTTGAATGTGAGCCTTACCGTTAGGTAAATAGAGTTTACTAACGGTAGTGTGAAGGGAGTACGCCCAATGATTTACGAACCGATGATTCAACCTCAATTGGATTACACAGAATATAGCTATTAAATGAGACCAGATTCACGATCTGATCAAATTAGCTTCAGAAAAATAAAAGTAACACTTCTTTACAAGTTATCTAAATGATTGCTGATTTGCAATAGTTAACAATTGAATATAATGAAAATTGTTTTTCTGTCGAATTTCGAGCATTGCTCTTTCTATCATCAACTACGGACGGGCTGATTGAAAGAAATTCAGAATCCCCTAAACAATGGGTCTGACTAAGCCAAGGGCTCGTATATGTTTTTCTCCGTGACCTTCGTGTCAATGTGGCCAGTCACTTTGTCACACTAATCAAAATCTTCCCGTGATAATGAGTTTTAGCTTTCAGAGTGGTGATAGCCAATCTAAAAATTCAACCCTAGCAATGTCTTGTTATCTTTTTTCCAACCTATCCGCTCCTTCTAATATAGGTCGGTAGGCCATATGCAACCTCGCTGTCCTTAAGGATTTATGCATCCACATTGGAACATTCTATACGGTAATATGCTCGTGGTTGTTAGCTTTGTAAAGCATCGCATAAGAGGACTGATTGGAAATGCCATCCGGATTGTGTGCTGTGTGCTGATATTTTCGTTGACAGGTCACATGCAAACCTCTAAAAGCTCAGGGAACATCGTTGAAGCAGCGCTAGTCATAGATCCCTGAGTACTTTCACCCGACACATCTCCATGCACAAGGGTAATAATTTTCGTTACTCAAACACAATTCAAGTTCACGCGGGTGAATATGTCGGTTACGTACACATGAGCAGATCTGTGTATGGATGCGTATGCTTTTTTTTTCGAGCAGGACAAACATTTCCAAGGCCGCGTAGGATACAAACCGACACATGACAGCACAATAGCGCGAGGCTGTATTTTTCCGTGGACAGCTGTCGTTGATATGTTCGCATGTTAAAATTATCCATAAAGTGTTGTATTAGTGGTTGCGTTCTGGAGTACGGAGCTTCCTGGACGTATAGTTTCAGTGTTTAGAAATGTCCCATCGATTGCCGGCCATGACTGCGGCCTTATCAGTGAAGTTGTTCGCGCTTCATATACTGTGGTGATTTCGTTGCATACGATAGAGCTGAAGTTGATTGTAAAATCGTTGCTATTATTGTTAGGGGATGTAACCTTCGAAAGCGAGAATAAGCCAGGGGTGACTGCTTGTTTGCTAAGGTAGTCTTTGTTCTCTATCCCATATAGTATTTATCGACCCAACACCTGCAAATTTACCAGTAGGTATTATCGTTAAGTAAATGCACTAACATGAAAAATGTGGGATTTGAAAACGCAATACAAAGCAATATGAAACACTTATAAAAAAAAACTTAAACCTTTATAATTAACTAACAACACATCATGAAAGCCATATATATCTTCATTTCGTTAGATTTACTAAGAATGGCCCAAAGCACAAGGCCGGCTAGAGATATCATATTTGTACAGCCACGTATTAACGAACAGCAAAACATTGATGAGCTATTACGTGACTGCTTTTATCAAAGGGATTTTTCTCGCGTTCACTTGGAAACCACGTGTCAAAGGTCCGCAATCGGGATTAACTTAGATTGTTGCCTTAAGCTTAGGGTCTGCGTGAATGCTTCGGACTTAAACACTGAGATGTTCGGCAAACTACCACAATTCATCATTACCATCTTTACTGGCTCATAGCGTATGCAAATTTAAGTCTTATACATTGAACATGTATGTTCAAAAGCATCGTCACGCTCTAATCCTAAACATGACTATCTCACTCGTTGATGACACGTACGCAAAGCTATGTAGTATCGCACAATGGCGTTCTAAAGAAAACTCTCGTTGCCTGACGAAGAGTCGGGCGGCGTTGTTTTTATAATCTTCGATGCTAGGATCTACGATATGCAGGATCTATCTACACCGAGCCATTCGTGAAGCTTCGAAAGTCCGACACAACTCCTGAAGACGGATTGGCTTTTTCGGCAATCTATCAGCATGTGTTAAATGAATCAATTATAGGTCCACAAAATAGGCTGTACTTGTCAATCGACGGATAATAATTTCACCTCGGTGATATATGCTTTTTGTACTTAATGTAACTAGAGTTATTATGTGATGTTTACTGCCCTCTCCTATATAATTAGTATACAATACCTTAAAAGCCGGAACTTAATTGATAATCATAATATTAGTAGAGGTCGAACGTTATAGTAAATGTGATTTTAGACATTTTAAAGAGCATCTTGCTGATCGTTTTTATCGATTTTGCCGATCGTTATTTAATTTTCATCGCTGCATTTTTAAGGCTTATGCCTTGCAGTCTAGCATGTATAACATATTCATCATATGCGTAGGTTTGACATTATACAATAGTTCAGCTTTCTTAAATGTGGCTTATCAAGTTATTATTACTATTCTAACAGTGCTGCTGTTAATTTAGTTCAAGCGTAACACTGGAAGTGATCCATCCCTGAGGGGCATTGCTAGAGTAGCGGCATTTGTCATTTCGATATCGGCATGCAACCTCCCCTAACAATGGATACGATATTGATATGGCGTACCGTTATCAAGATGTTATTATACAAAACAGTACCAACTGTCTATATTCGTTCGAACTTTGACATTCGGTAAGTGACGGTGACGGAAATGTGCAGTAATCGAAATTGACCGAAGGAAGGGTATGTCGCTCCGGACATCGTACGGCGGTGATGTACACGAACGTATATGGAACAAAAGCTCAGTACGTATGCTTTCTTAGCCAGATCAGAGACCGAGTCCGTTTGGCCGTCGAAACAAGATCGGAGAAGAACCGTGTTCGTTGAACAAGAAATATGCTTGACAGAATTGCACTGCAAAAGCCAAGAACGTCCTACCGTGTAGTAGAGTAGGTGAATTATCCGGTGGATATTTCTATCTGAAGGTGACCTGAAGTCTGTCGGAAGTGAACAACATGAACGGCGTCGTATATCGTTCCCCTATATTCCTGCATCGATAACTACACCTAGGGATTAGGGATAGAATCGATAAGCTGAACGAGTTTAATGGAGTAATTTGGTGCTTGGTTACTTTTGTTATTGCTGTTATGTTATACGTTAGTTTAGATTTCCTGCTATATATCTATCACCATTAAGAACGAGACTGGCGGGTTTGTCGCAAACGGATTCCTCCGTCGATGAACGTTTGAATAGCTCGTCGGCGGAACAGCTTTCTTGCCCATGCCTTTCAAGCCGTGGGGATTGATCTCAGCTGTCTGTTTGAACATTGTTCTACATAATCTATGATAGACTGTATGTCCGTTACAGGAGCTTACCAAGCCGATAACTAGTTAATTTATCATTTAACATTGCTTAGAGGAAACGTTTCTATCCTGCCTCAGTTACCCGACCAAAGTGACCTATACGAAACGATAATCTTTCGGTTACAATCTTGATGGCTGTCTGCAGAGTCTCGCTGCGGATATGCTGTTATTGTTTGAAAGTTTTCGTCTGCTTGATCTCCAATCGATTTGACGCTACAAAGCGTTAATATGAAAGATTTGTCTGCGCTAGCTGGATGGATACGCGGCTGTATGAAGCAATGATTACGCGCGCACAGCTGACCATGTAGAAACACAGACTGGTATTAGCCAGACTGAACGTCTGCTTAGTGAGTCATCTTTACGTTTACGTTGCACAGAGACGCGGTCTTTGATGGATGATGCCGTGCTTACGCGCCGTTTCGATTAAAAAAAATGTATACGGTGTAAATGTGGAGGACGCCCTCCAGTGTGAGAAAATAAGTCGGCTTGGATCGGCAAATATTCTGTTCAGTACTCTCGCCTGTTAGCTTTTCGAAGTTCAAAATAGGACAAACGTTATCCAGGTACGATTTGGCTAAGAAATAAAGTTTTGAGAAAATTTGCCTATTCCAGTTGCAACTTTGATGTTTAATGATCTAAACATAGAAGCCTGTGTTTCCTTATGGTACACATACGCAGCTAGATTCAAGAGTGGGCTTAATATCTATCAATTTTCTTTTCTTATATCTCGTAAGCTATTAAGTGAATGTCGGGTTGATCGGTCCTGTAGCCAGCAGGTCCCACAATGTGTCGAAAAATGTTAACACGAAATATGCTTTTTTTGTTGCATGTCAAGTAAGGCCACATTGTCGTCTGGCCTTCAGTTACTTAATGGCAGAATGAATACGAGCGAAGGATAGCAGGGTTCCCAACTGAAGTACTGCCTCTTCTAGGTAACTAGAAAGCTGCATAATTATTGACAATGGTAGCATCAGATCAAATCGGCAAAAAATAAGATATCAGTAGATTATTGTGGCTGGTATTTTATAGTGTTGTGATCGTCACAGGGAAATTCAACTTCCCGTTAGCCTGTATGAGAGGGGACTTTGGCCTGAGTAAGACAATGAACCGCAGTTCACGTTTAGCCCTTTAGTGTTCGTCCTGTACAATCGATTGTCCTTGCGAAAAACGAAGGCCGGAAACAGCAGAGTAGGTCCGAACGAACAACTAGTTTGTCCTTGTTTTTGATTGAGAGAATGAATTAACAGCGACCGGACCTAAGCGACTAAACAGAGCGACCCGGAGCGTATTCAGCAGTATTCGACTATTGAAAACAATCAAAAATAGCTAGCAACTCGCACCCAATGGAACAGAATACCCATCCTCCGTTCACCAGCTCAGTTGCAGAATGATACATAGGCTGATATTGCAGCCAACGCCTTGTCATATATTCGTGCTGCTTAGGATTAGATACATATCTTTAATGTATCAAAAAAATGCTTTTTGTCAAGAAAACTTTAATTAATTTCTTTTTTTTTTTGTTTTTTTTTCGTTCTCAGGTAAGGCCGGCGCTGCCGATTGACGGAAAATCGGATTCAGACTTGTCTCTTCATACGCTCTGTGAAATGATAGGCAGTGTTTCTTAAATACGGTTTGTTTTATCAACAATTCTAAAGACCTAACCCCAAGACTTGTGTTTTCCTTGCGTTTTTTCTATTTTTATTCGCAAAAAGGAAGTTTCTATTCACAGGCGATTTAGCAGCCTAAATCGATTCTACGCATATGTCTCTTTATTCTCAACCAGTACGTATTTTAGTATATATGTATTATATATACAGCTGAATCTTATTATATTTTCGGATGCGGGCCTACTATCAGTGTTACGTACAGCGCTATTTTTCCAACTTGCAGATATACATTGCTATGAACATTCACGTCCTATAGCACCTTCTGCTTTATGGCATAGTTTGCAGGTCCATTGAAAAATGAATGACCTAGAAAAGATTCAACAAACTAAGCTAGGCACAAGAAGGACGTTTAAAATTATCCCTGCCTTTATATATCATAAACTTGAATTATAACTAATGAGCTGAGAAGTGTATATTCATAAGCTCGTCTGATTGGTAAATTCTAACGTAGCAACCTTACCGCTAACGGAAAATACCAAACAAGGCTGTTGACGAACAAGTGTGTCATAATGATTACATTTGTACAGCCTTGAACGAGCTGCATCTGTAGTGACCTTAAATTAACAATTTACCCTCCCGTGTCTAAGATGGCGACGTAACAGTTGAGCCAACAAAGCGTTAATAGATAGGTTCTCAACAGGGACTAAGCGCGCGACCTAGTCGGCAGTAGCTTTTTGCTTTAGAAAAAAAAACAAATCCCTTCTTCACCAAGGATGGTAAAACGTTAAAAACGGAAAGTTTCTTTGGAAGTTTATCGCGATCAGTGTAACTACGTCTAGTGCCCATTGCCGTGCTAATGCGTCTAAATTTATTATGCGGGAACTGCTGACCAGCGTTTTCTATGCGAGCGTATACGAGAAAGAGAAAGATGCGCCATGTACGCCTTGCTGTACAACAGTGACCGTTTATGTTTCTGTGATCGGGTCAAAAATTGAATTTGAAACATATCGCTATTTTTTTTTCGCAGACGATCCCCAAGTCAAAAAGATTTGTATCAATTTTTTTCCAGTGTTTCTGTGCCCGAAGAAACATTTTGCTAGCGTGTTTGCCTGCCAACCGAAGACATACAGAAGTGATCTAGACAGAGACAAAGGAGCGACCAGCCGTCTCCAGTTCCACCGGACGTAAAATTCGGAACGTTTTCGTCTCAGTTTCCACTTCTAGCTACGTTTTCTCGTATTTGATTTCTTTCTAATTCGCGTCACAATCGAAAGAATAACCAATATACCAAGTGGCAACGAGTATAGCGTCTGCTGCTCTACGATTTACCTATTGGCAGGCTTAGCAGCACAAAGAGGGTGTTTGCTCCGTCGACTTTGTCTATAAGCTCAAAACAGGACGAGTTCCAGGCGACAATACCAGTGGCAACATATCGCCGGTATTTAACACGCCTTAGTCCCCCGTAGAGCGGCCTCTGTCATATCGTCCGTTTAGTGACTGCTTGGGAGGGTCGAACGCATACCATGCCATCCCTACGTCGAACGAATGCCAGCCAACGTTCCGCTGAGGGGCGCGGCGTTGGGTTTGTTCCAGTGGACAGTGGCTCAGTCCACTTGATACGTTCTGCTCGACGCCGTCGTCTTGATGGCACTTTCGGAAGAGTTTATTACAATTTGTGACGACAAACATATATAACAAAATGTGACGGCTGGTTGACACAGTGATAGCATCAGTGAAACGTCGCGTGTCAAGCAGGTCCGTTGTTCCTGTTAACTAACTCAATGTCAGTTTATACTATAGTCGTTCGGATAATGGTCAGGTGCCTAGGATGGCAGCGGTTCACCACCGTATCATTATTGAAAACAGTAGTTACAAATAAATATTAATAATAAGTTATTATTATAGGAGAATGGTAATTTTGGTAATCAGGTTTATATCGCTACTGTGCCACGTCTAGCATGACTTACCCTAGTACCATTATCACAGTAATCATACATATTGAGCTATGATCAATTTGCTCTAGCGAAGCGCCCACGAGAATAGAATCAAGATGCCTACGGTAAAATAAGGCCACCATCGGTTGGTATTGAATAGATATATGTGGATCGACAAGGGGTTTCACTCTCAACGAACAGACAGGGGGGCGTTACCAACAGCATATACTAATCTACATTTAAGTGCGTTTTGTAGCGATTTCGAGACGGCGTCGAGCGCTTTTCAGGCAATTTGCGTTCTGCACTATTTGTTACTGGCAGCCCATAGCCAGGACAATTGATGCTGCGAGAAGCCACAAATGCCGTTAAATCACGGTCTACTTATTTTTTCGGCAAGTGTTTGTCTCGGAAGGAAGTAGCAGGCTAAAACCATGGTGGACGTATTTGGTTCAATGAACGGTGGGTTGTTTTTTGCGAAAGTCAACACAGCCGGATTATTTTTAGGAGTACTTTGGAGTCTCAGTCATTACTTATACCCTACAGGGTCAACGTAGCTGCTAGCATCAAATCAGCACAGACAGATACTTATGCACTGATGAGAGATTTTACTACGGTAATTGCGGTCCAGATTAATGGAGGATGAAAAAATAGATAATTAATGCGCAGAACTAGTTCTATTTTGTAATAAGTATTGTTCTGGAACTCGTCACATATGCCTATTAGTTATTATAGTACATAATATCACTTCTAAATTGTAAGTAGTCGAGTGTTCCATTGTAACATTGAGCTGTTCTTTAAAATCGTTTAATTTATCAAACACGTCGTTAGAGAATTCTGTCAGTTAATCAGTCTTTTTTTTTTCCTAAATGATGAGGTTTTTATGTTGTTTATTATTAAAAAAGTTGTATTTGCCTATGTGTTTATAAGAACTTTTTAGCTTTTAGGAACTTGGAGGTAAAACTTGCAAATTTTGGCAAAAGGACACTTTGAATCACCTTGAGTATCACCACGAACGGCAGCTAAAAAAGGAGCATTATCTTAGAAACGTAACACAGATGCGCAAACAATAAGTTTTCTTATCGGAACGAATGTGCGGACTCCGTCGGCCGTGGTCGTCGTGTGACGGATGAAAAATATCTGGAATAAGCGTATGAACTTACAAAGCCGAGTAGCGCAATATAATGAAGGGAACACAACTAATGAATGACTTCTTTTTGCACTACATATTATTCTACTGGTTTATGGTGACAGAAAAAATATACTTTTCAGTAAGTTCATCCTGAGGAAACAGTTAAACAAACGTAGGTGGCGTCAATAGCGAGGCAGAGAGGCACCAACGCTGATAGGACATGATTCAACTTTTGCGTGAAGCCCCATTATGGATTGGCGATATCAGTATTTTGATGTTTATTACAATACGCCAATAGTAATCTGCGTTTCGTCAGAGATGTCTCTTGAATATAGGTGAGTTTTTTTTTTTATATAAGCGTGCGCGATAGCAAGTCAAAATGGTGCACAAATTTGGCAAACGTCCAAACCTACTCGATCATAAAACTTATTAGTTTCAGCTCATTTATATAAACGTTCACATATAATAGCCTCATGCAACACACAAAATCTGATACAAGAACATGCCGCAATCACAACGCCTGCCTAGTAATGATGAATAGTTGATAGAGGCTTGGCCTAGATCACACTTATAGGTGGCCGTTTGTCACAATAGGAATGCCCAACGTTATATATACATACACTCTCGTATGTGGTGTTTTATTTAGGCTAAAGTGAATAAAGATTTGATAATATGACAGAAACACTCTCCGCGATCTTCTAATAACAGCATATAAAGCTACGTAGCTTGTTCAACAGCCTATATAGGCTTCAGTTCAGGCTCAATCTCATAAGAACTTGTCGTTTCGCTGCTGGACATTTTTGTTCGCTATACGCTCGCTAACTGTTACATAATCAACAGAAATAACGAAATCTACTAAATAATCGTAAAATAGATGTTGGCTAGGCAAATGAAACGGGCCCAGGTACCACAGGTTTCGCCAGATGAAGAATTTAATAACAGCTGTAAAGACGCCTCATCCTGTAAAACACGGTGAACAGCTTGAATATTAATAGAACGGCTACGATGTTTAGATAATTAAATGTTTTGTCACGACAACAGCCAAATACAATTCTGATCGCCAATGTACCATGCTCCTCACTAGCAAGTTGGCACTATCAGTCTAAAGACGCCGAAGAATGAAGAAATAGAGTGAAGTCACCACGTAACGATCACTATCGTCCATAATAGAACATCTATCGTGTTGCATACTGTACCCCCATAACGATATGATACCCCCATACGAGTTAGTATTTCGAATAAACAGGCGTCGTATCGTGAGAACATCAGTAAGCTACCACTAGCAAATAACCCTAACAGCGTATTATAATCATTCATAACTTTTTTTAATGGCTCTACGAAAAACACATCCAGCACTGACACCCCATACCGTCGCTAGGGCCGACTATAAACTTTACGGCTTATTTTTTTTTCCCCTATTGGAAATTTTACCGTTTCGTCTGGCGTCAGTATCGTGTTTCGCTGCTTCGTCATCACTTTACAAGGCCGAAATTCGATTTTTATTACCGTCCTATTAGTTGTTATTATTGTTGGACGGCTTACGGCGAACGCTAAAGCAGGTCGAATCGAGGTCGGTCGATGAACACAGGGCGAGAATTAGAATTGTAAACGTTGGACACGCAGTGTCGCAGGTATTGTCAGGTGCGCTCGAATCAAATGATCCCAGTCCCGTCGAAGCCACTTGTGTGGACACTGGTGCTATTTGATGACGGTGACCACCTGTATCATCAGCGGAATCTTTTTCACTCAGCCCAACGTCAGCAACCGAAGCGACAAAATACGTCTTACAGCGCCACGTTTCGATCTTCTTCTTCGAGTAGCGTTGCATCATATGACGCTAACGTGGGCGATGATCGACATATTGCACCATAGTAAACAACTATTACTATAATTGTATGAAGTGTCCGTTACGTTATTTGTATGACAACTGCATGCTGTGCTGCCGTCCGCTCAACGTTTCACTCGCAGCAACAGGAAGTTACCTAGGGGCTTCTTTTCTTGACTGACGCCGTTTTCCTCTTCGATCTAGAGGGCATCGCATATAGGGAAGGAAATTTAGATGTGTTTGGTTGTGCAGTCCGTTGAATTCTGGCTACTAGAAAAAGATAGTTGTTTGTCTACATGAACATGCTATTGTATGAGGATAATTGATGCGGTCATTTTTCCGGTGTCTAACTTTAATCGATTATCGCAGCGGGCTATAAGCTGAATAGCACCCACGCTGTCGTCAAGGGTACATATTAGAATAAACATCCAGTATAGAAGGCACACTTAGGGATCTCGCACTAACGAATGAATGGTGAACATGGAGTTCGCTGACAAAGTGATACGCAACGAAGCGCTCCCGAATATCTGAGCAGACAGAAGACGACTCTGAGTTCATGGAATGATTGTTCGTTGAGCCACGCGAAGAGGAACTAGGACGTATATGGAAATATCCACATTTTCAGCCAGTCCATTTCCACATGTACGGAGTATGCGCGGGAACGCTTCATATTGGCTTAGGCATTACCTAAGCAACTGTAACTTGACTGTACGTCGCTATTCGCTGAACGGCGCTAGAATACAGGCAGGACAGCGTCCGAAGATAAGAGCGTCTACAGAATGTGTAATATGTTCGATTCCATTTCGGCACGCGTTTCTTGTGCTGGCTTCCGCTGACGTCGTTCCTACTCAGAACTACGAAACCGGAAAAATGAGGCTCCCGTCGATGATTGATTAGTAACGTGTGACGCCCGGTGTTTGCTAAGGAAGCAGCGGCAAGAGAACCGTGCGAAGCTAAACACTAAAGCAATGAAACTATCAGGCTGGGCGTAATACATATTTCTGACGTAGCTAATGTGTGCGTATGGGTCCGGTCGTTTGTTCGACCCGTATATCATACATTTGTACTGATCATTTTTATGAGCAGTTTAAAAGTTGGTTCAGATGTTCGAAATACGATTTTAGCTGCGTACAATATCGAGTAGCATAATATGTACCTAGTGGTGCTCTTAAGAATACACAGTGGTTTCCAGTTAGGCCTTATATGTGGTCTTCTCTTGGTGCACAATCTCGACTATTCGTATCGCTCCATTGTAGAATGACTATTATTTAGTGCGATTGAATGGATGTTGCTATTTGAGCGCCACCCATATCATCCCGACTAGATATGTGCAGGTAACAGCTGAGAATCAGGCTGCTGAGGCCCTTAGACTCGTTCCACTGGCTCTAGCAGACGACGCCGACTAACCACTATCAGTTCGTTAACGAATACACTTAAAAATCGAAGATCAGGCAGAAAACTACGCTGCTGCCACAATAGTAATTCAGTATTTAAAGCATTGAATGATACGTCGGATCTGATCAGAGTTAGCAGCACAGGTGCATCGTCAAAGCAAGCGAACTGGAAGTCGTTTGTCAAACTTGTTGGATGTTTATAAACACGCATACGGCGACAAGTCAGTGATGTGGTTAGGACTAGGTCGCGTGACCCGCTCGTATAACGTTCCGGCGACACACTTCAGCCCCAGTTATTTGTTTGCCCTCCCGTGATGACGTCTTCATTTAGTCCCAGTTGCCTGAATTTCTAGTGTTGTTACTTTGTGTTAATCACAGGGATTCATCGGTACAACTGGAGCACGATTCTGGGACCGTTTTTGCTTTTTGACCCTGTTTTTCTGGAACAACGTTCGGAACAAAGTGTGGGCGTATTGCCATAGCTGAATGCTACAGTGGCGCAAGTTGGTTCCGATGTTAAAATGCTAGAATGTAACATATCTTCTTCGCTCTTCTGTGTTTTAGCTAAGCATGCGCTAATTAATAACATCTAACATATGACGTATACTTGTATTTTGTTTTCAAATATGACCAGCGTTATTAATGCTGGTTAGTTTAAGCGTGGAATTCATGGTAGGCGACAGCTGATCACTCTTTTGCTAACCCTAAAAATGGAGATTCAGTGTTGGTCACAAAGAAGTAATGCGCACGCTAAATGTTACACGCTGGATAGTAGTACCGACTGGATACAAGATCTTCACGTCGTTTGATATGTGTATATATATATATATATATAGATCTGTTCAATAGATATGGCGTCATTATCATAGCACATCACTATAACAATAGTAATAATTAAAATCAAGTAATTCTTAGTACATGTAGCATATACAATACGTGCCCGATTAAAGCCCGATAGAAATGGTAACAGCACATCTTGTCCGGTTTTAAGCCTCCCGAGGTGGACGAACACTTGGGAAAAGAACTTTCTATCGCGATAAGTATTATATCGTTAGAAGCCCACTTTGACTGATTTATAGTTCAGATTGGCTACCTATATTTATTCATTCTTTTGCCTAGCCAGCTGAAGCACTCTTTGTTGCCCACTTGAAAAACTATAGCGCTAGAGAACTGCCCCTAAGGAAATAGCATGTTTTGTCCTATGGACAGATAGATATAATAGCCTTAAGCTAGTGTAAACTCACGCCCATCACAAACCTCCTGGATAGCACAGAGACATAACGGTTTGGCGTTGTAGTTTTACTACCGTAAATCTCTCAATGGCGTCTGAAGCCCTGCGGCGCGGTGCGGGCGACAAACGAGGAATTGCACCCGTAGATCAGCGCAGACTGACGAAGGCTCATATCATAACAACTCAAGAAGGGCCGGTAGATAGAGAAATGCTTATGTGGATTACGACACATACGAAAAGATCCAGAGCTCTAGGACGTACTCTTGCGGTCTGCTGGAAATCAAAACAATCAACGAGTAGTAAATCTTACCAAAGATCAAAGATTCAAGTCCTTGCGACGTCGGTAGCCATAGTAGACCAATGCTGCTATGTGAGGCAGTAATTTCGACGACCTTAGTAGTAGCGGCAACGACCAGTCACCATTAGCTGTAGATAATGCAACCGAAATAAAAAGAAAAATAAGATCCGCTTGGCTAGTCGAGCTAAACATTAACTGCTGGACTGCTTCAGTGAGATGTAATACGTCGAGCAATTGCGAGCGCAAGGGAGCATCGCTGGAAAGTTACCCGGAGCCCAATTCCACTAGAGCTAGGACGAATTTCCTGGGCTGAAAATGACGGCGGCGAGGATGGTCAACAAGAAGAGCTTTTCGCTTGTCCGCCTGCTCTCGTTTGCATTGGTCAAAAAAAGATGCTTCACTCTAGGCCTTGCTTCAACAGGCTGTCGTTGTCATGGGAACGATGTGACTGTCAAGCGTCGCTAATCGTCGGCGGCAGCGGTTGTGACCACAGCTAAAGAGGGCTCTATTGATACGGGACAGCTTATTCAGCAGGTGCAGATCACCAATGGCATAGCGCGGCCGCGTCGCATTAGCCAGACGCCCGAGCAAGCCAAGTTGTCGGCTGTGAAGTGCGCTGCTGTAAAAACGAAGGATTGAATATGAATATAACGGACCGGACGTCCAGACGAAACACAACGCGCATCGACGTGTGATGCCAGCTAACTGAAGACCGTCCATAAAGATTCACGTCTTGTCCCGCCGGATCTTGTCGGATGAGTCGCTTGCAACATTGAAGCGGACATTTGAACACCGATTATTTCCTGTAGTAGCGTCGAAGGAGAAGACAGATGCTCACAAATAGAAGGGGAAGTCTACCGTCAACACCCCCCCCCCCCCAATTACTCGCTGCTCATTCCTGGCAGAACGCGATGTCGTCACGGCTATACTGGGCTAGGGAGACCCAGTCAGGTTCTGTGAATCGTAACGTAATGTTGCATCAAATTTAACTCTAGCGAAGCATCTGATTGGGATTGACGATTGACGCTCATATTGCTCGCTATAGTGAACTAGGATATGTCTTGGTGTTGGGTTTTCCAATGGGTGATATTCGAAGTCTAAGAAGGGTGTTTATATTTTAAAGTAAGATCCCTAAACTAAATATATGCTATTCTGATCCATGACCTTCTGCCACGATGATTTCATACCTTCTGCTAGTAACACCGTAAACCCATCACTGTAAAACTTCGATGGTTTCTGGACGAAAAATCGCAACAATTAATTTCTGCATACCCCCTTTGGGGCTAAATTAGCACCATTGAGGGAGCTATGCAGAAATCAAAGCAGATGATTTAGCAAGATCCTAGTATAATCCGGAGTGTATTAAGACGTCTTATATAGCTTCTCTAAATTTCTTTTTTGGTAACTAAAATGTATGTGGTATGATATCTTCATGGTGGGCGACGGCGCTACTAGTTCTGCTCGTTAGTTTCATTCGATTTAATTTAATGGCTTATTATAATCTCGTTAGTTGTTGAAAGCAGAGACTCTATTATCAGAGTAGAGATCATTTTGCCAGGGGGCAGTAACCCATAATGCCCGATTCTCCTCCAAACCCACCAAACAGATAACGCCACATTCTTCGATGTCCGTCTAGGTTTTGTTACAGATTATGGAGCATGGGATTTACCTTTCATCACTCGGGATGAACCATTTTAAAAACAGTCTGACTGAGTTTTTGGGGCCTCTGTAGAGTTTTGTAGACGGAACGACCGAGTAAATTCTTTTGCGTTAACGATCTGACACCCAAACACCGAGTTTCTCTTGGTAACCAGATTACTGCAAATTACTTTAGACGATTTGGCGGTGAATGTTTAGTTCCTTGGCGGTATCATGGCCACTCACGTGTCGGTCTTGCCTAAATTTTACAATGGGTTCATTAGCTTTCTTTGCGTAATTTTTCGATTATTGCAATGAATATATTTCACATCGAAATTTCCAGAAAGTGACAGGAGCATCTTTGGTGCCGTTCACGCGTCTTGTCCATAAACAGGATCATTTTTTTTTTCATGAGCCTGGGCGGCAACTGTGCGTCCATAAAGAGAAGTTGTTGCAGACGTTTCACGTATCCTCAATACGGTCAGTTTTAAGCCCAAATAAAAACGGTCGGCTTTCAAATAACAACAACGTAGACTTGATGCGACTCGTAGACTTGATGCGACTCATATTATCTCTAAATCAGTTTAGCTAAAAAAATTGTCAGTTCTTTTCTATATATATATATATATATATATATATATATATATAAAGAGAGAG
>NW_019214035.1:178973-187923 GCF_002532875.2 Varroa jacobsoni
AGAGAGAGAGAGAGAGAGAGAAAGAATCACTTAACAACAAGGAGAAACCATGCACATTTTTGAAGTGTTACGGAGCGCAATAATATGTATGTCCATTATGTATTCAAGGGATGCCTAACAAAAACATGGAAGATCGCTCTAACGAATTAGCAAAATTCGTCTACGCTAAGGTTTAACCTATGGACAGACAGTGAAGAGATTGTTGGCTCGATTCATCTTCATTCAATTTGCAGTCATTTATGAATTGTCAATTCAGTCTCCATATGACTACAACGGCCATGACACGTTTTTCTATACCAACTACTAGGATAGAAATACACAAGCCAGCTAACGTGCTTTGTATGCTCGATTTCTGTGCAATCTTTTTGAATAGACGGTCAACTTAAAAATTTAGCTGCTTCTAGATTGCAGGCTTTTTTAGCATTAATTTTTTTATATGACTAATAAAATAACATTGCTCTTACTTGCTAGAACTAAATAAACTTAACAAATAAATTTTGTAATAAAGTCTACTGCTTGGGAGTCCAAGTCAGTTGATTAGAGCCATGCCCCCGCGAATTTTCACCTACGGACAGTACTATCTCTAGGGTAACTTATACTAATGCGCTAGTACTTACAATCGGATCTCTGTTAGTGTTGTGTCAATGACGTTAACTTGTATAATATTATATTGCGGAGGGCAGCAAGTCAATTTGTGGTGTTATAAGGTTTCAGGCGAACACACACTCTATGTACACTACATCTCTACTACTACACTACTATGTACACACACTCTACAAACCCTAACTTTACCTGCCTCCTGAATCGAACAGATTATGGTTCTCCTCTAATAGGGGTAGTTGACGGTTATGTCTTTATGCGATCCCGTTTATGACGAAATTAGGGTTACGTATACCGGAAATTGTAGCATAAGCATAGCCTCAACTACAGCGACACCAAAAGGGCATCGTGGGACACGTCATGGTGATCCTAGCAGTTATATGGCCTTTTCGCGAGATGCCATCATGGAGCCTATTGAGTTTCATCTTTTTTATTTCCCTTTCTGTTCATGCACGTGGCTCCGGCTGTGAATCTTTCAGCGCGAACAAATTAACGATCAGCCGTTCGTTCGGAGACAATACAGACGCATATTTCAGAAGTATATATTCGATGATATGAGTGCATCGGTCAGTGAATGAATCGTGACCATGCCTGATGATCTGATCCGAAGTCGAGGACGATCGTTTTGGCTAATCTTATTACTTAAGCATACGACACCTGCTGCCGTAAGGCACCGCGGCACAGTTTGTGTTAGAAAAATTCGTTACGCACCTGGTGTCAATCCGTTGATCCAGGAATCCGAGAAAGGAGCCCCTAAAAAACAAGGACTCTGAGCAGGTTCCGCCAGACAGAGCAAAACGTTCAAGTACTTAACCGTACTGAGCTAAGTGGTTTTCGATGGGCCGACGCATCGCGTATGAGCCACACCGCGTGTAATGTATAATTAACAGCAAAAGAAAGCCAAGTAGAAATTCGACGTAAGCAGTACTAATAGGACGATGATACCTATCCGAAAAAAAAAACGTTTCTCCCAAAGACTCGGCTGGGAAAAGATATCTAATGGACGATATCACGTCTGTCATCCATTGGCAGCGTTTGCCGTTCAGTCATATGACAAGCCGAATTCGTTTGACGGTGATTCAAATCACTGATTGAACGGTACTACCACAGTCACTTAGTTACGGAAAAAAATCAGTGTCAGCGTTTAACAATGGTAAATAGTAATGTTTGCATAAATAAAAGATTTTAACAAGACATGCCTCCGAAATATGCTGTTAACTTCGTATACATTTCCTCATACGAAATACATCAGCTGCAAAAACATAAGGCCTTCCATAGCACACCTAGGTAATGTAGAATACGCCGCTTTGTTACCAGCTTAGTCTGCAGTGAAGCCGCGACTTACCTTTCAGCGAGGTTATAGGTTTACTTAGCTCCTGTCGTCCATATTGACGAATCACTATTAACAAATGAGGAGAACCGTACATGCTTACGTGTGGTTTAAAAAAGGAGACCAAATTTCGTTGCTTATTCTGACAAAAGTTGTGCCGTTACCAGTGAACTATCATATCGTCTGAAGCCTTTCTAGGAATTGCCTGCCTGTCGAAACTTAATTTGTCCTCCATACGGACATTTTTTCTGTCCATCCTATTACTAAGAATCAATTGAACTACTCGAAAACGTAGGACCTTTTGCGAACCTTGGGTCTGAGATGTGACGCTATCCCTTTGTAGCCTAAGCCAGATTTGAGCGTGCGCGATACGAGAACAGTGACGATCTCGTTGTATGCGTACAAAACACTGTTTCATACAGCCTAGATAAGGGTCGTATGCATCAAGTCCATGAAACGTATCCTATGTCAGCCCCTGTTAAGATAACTAATTAGGAGGTTGTGGTTGGGACGGAAAATGGTCTTTTATTATACTTTACCGTTATTATTATTACCGTTATTAGGAAACGGACGTTCGGTCTGTACTGATCTGGTGGTGGCCAGGTTATTAGCGTTCGATTTATGCTCATATTTCAGGAGTAACAGAAAACGACACTTTACACGAATGTTTAAAATTATCACCTATCATTGCCAATATTACGTGCGTATAGGCATGGCCCATACATTTCAAGAGTTTGGCACTTGTTAGCTATTTGTGTCGAGGGCCACGTAACGTTTCAGCCGTTTCCTTTACTAGATAAGCTTGGTTTGGGCAAATTGCCCCAGAAGGCGGGGCAAAATCAAGCGGCTAGTCACTTCTTCTGGCGCTGGATTATATCAGGTTATTATTTGAATCAAGAATCACCTCTACTACCTTTGTCGATACCATCATTCGAGAGTTTACGGCGCTTAGGGAGTGGTTCATGCGTCTAGTTCAGCGCGTTATTCTGCATGGGTCGGAACGTGATATTTTATATTTTGATTTATCATATCGAGGGAAATCGTTCGTCTGCCAGTATTTGGGCTTTTTGTTAAAGTGGGTTAGAAAACATGGAACGCTTTAATATTACTGCCAGCCAGTTTTGCCGAATTAGCCATTCGTCTTACTACAACAGGACTGCTTCATTGGAAAAACTTATCCCAGGTATTATCAATATTATTTTCGTTTTTTTTTTTTTGTTATATTATCACTATTGCTGCCCAACTTGCCATGTACACGCCACCAGCGGGCCAGAATCACCAGTGCTAAAAGCGATTTTCTATCTTCGTTAGATTGACGGACAAATGCCCTACGGGTCGTCTACACGAAACACCACAGCTTTTCCCTTCTGTCCCTTTTTTGATCTTTCAGTGGCCCGTCAATGTCCTCAAAGCAGGACAGAATTTTAATTTTTGTCGAAGTCACGTTGTTTATTTCCCGTAAAGCAGAAGATATTGCGTTTCTGGAACCACTATCGGAATTGCAAACAGTGATCGCGTTACACTTTAACCTCGTGTGCAAAATACGCCAACCTTGGCTAGCCGTAATGGGCAGTGTCTTGTATTGTATATTAGAGAAAAATGTAGTGGAGTTTTTTTTTTTGGATGATAAACACAGTTAAGAAATTAATTGCTGAAATATGTCAGGTTTTTTTTACATGCATTTATGGTAAAGTGGTATGCGTTTAAGCATCGTTTTCATCCTGCTTACGTGACCCCGGCAGATCGCTGGTGGGGTGATCTATGGAATAATTTTATTTTCACTAATTATTGAGATTTAGTGGGGTAGAGAGCGCCCCATTCTTATTAAATATATAGCAATGACAGGGTGTGACCTATTCTTGTGTGGATTGATCTTGCAATTTATCGTACCAAAATACGCATGTTGATTTTTTTTCGAGTGTATGCGTTTACAACATATGCTGTTAATTGTTCAGTTGGCATGCACCCAACTTTTCTCGACCCACATCTGTGCTTTCGTCTGTTGGGAATCGAGAACATACGTATAACTGAAACCCCGACATGGCTTTGAGCTTTCATGTCTATGCTGACCCATTAAATACACCGATTAGCTCAATTGTTTACAAATCAATTCAAGTCAAATGACTGAAGGATCGTGTCCATTGTAATTCGTATATATATTTTTTTTTTCAAATAAAGCTGTTGTTTTCTTATGGTCCATATTAACATAATGTGATGTTAGTATGGACGACGGCCGTTGGAGCGCTCGACTACGCGTGAACGGCAGAATGCTACTGTAATAATCGATTGTTTCTACGATCCCTTCGTCCATACGCCAGCAGAGTGTAGTTGCTATTTAATGTTCCAGCTTATAGAAATTCAGGGCTTATTCTCATGGGAATGCGTCTGTTGGTGCATTTTTTTGTTTTTAATTTTACGCTTTTTTTGATCATACGGAGTTAACAGTAGTTTATTTCCAGATAGGTTTACACACCCACAGCAGCAGTTCGATCTCTGGAAGGGTTTACTAGCTCTGCTCCCAATCGCATATCAATGAATAGACTACAACCGTTCGACAAACGGTGGAATTAAAAGTTGTTATTCTCAGCTTCGGAAAGATACAGAACGACGCTCCACAGCGTTTTGGAACGGTAATAGAGTACCTTTGTAAAGCGAAACGTATTAAAGGGTACCTAGTGTCGTCGCAACTCGCTCTAGACTTAGAAGACGGCTGACAGATACCACGTTAGCCAATTACCTGGTTCAATGGAATCGCTCGCGGTCTTCGATAGTTGGTTTCGCTGCCGTGACAGTCGCCGTGGACGTAATTGCGATCCGGGCCTCGGATCAAATCCTGACCGAGCTAATAATGCGACCCTTTTGGATACGTAACCATTAGTCGTTCAGATGTACGACCTTAACGCATCGCACGATTAGCGACCTTGATAACAATTTAAGCGAATCCGCCCACAGGACTCGCACACTTCACAAGGCTATTAGTTGCTATTAAAGCACCGAATGTACTTTACGGGGACAATTCAATAAATACACCGAATGCTTCATAAAAACACACACACACAAACAGATACACAAATATTCATTACGCGTTATGCTGCCATGTCAAACTAGCTCGGAGTAATCCTTCAAAAAAAGAAAGAAAATAATCACGATAGACAAATAACTCGTAGTCGATAGCTGAATGAATCTAGGCAGTACTGAGTAATCTTTGTAGGAAAACAGAATTATTCAGCCAATGATCGAGCGGATTAAACCCATATGCGCCACCGTATGACCCACTGGGCCACTTTAAAATGAAGCTGCAACAACTGTGACAGTGGTTATTATTTCTTCATTATTGTTTGCGGGTACTTTTAGACGACTGACTGTGTTCTTGATTCAGGCGCCTAATCGCGAGACGTAATTTGATGATAGAAACACAATTAGAAACATACATAGTATAATAATTGTCTTGGTAAATGGTTCATTTAGGCGAACGATTGCTGGCTAGGCAGCCGTTGCTAATCTATCACTTTATGACAATTTCTGTGCGATTTCATTGACTGTACCTCAGTTTTCATGTAGCACCATAAAGCTAGCCAAGATGCTAAAGGAAAATCTTCCTGGACATAATGAAGAGTGCACACCATAGATTTTTTGAAAGGTCACCGTGATGTAAATGTGTACAGTTTCTTAGCTTTATAGAACTTATTGTTATAGAAACACATTCTCATGGAAGTGAAAAAAGGGTAGAGAAAAAATTAAGTCATTATTTGTAACGGAATGTTTCTCTTAGCTTTTTTTTGTTGTTGTTGTGGCGTTGTTGTTCGCTATTTCAGGAACCGAATTACCTGCCACCGGACGCTTTTACCAGTATCCACTGGCTAAAGGGTGATGGGGCTCTGGCCGGGCAGGCCAGGGCGCCAAGAGTGATGCGCGTAAAGGGGCGAGCTCGACTGTACTTCAGTCGAACAGCTCGCAATAAACGGCTGTAGAAAGACACTAGCGGGCCAATTGAATATACGCCGAGTCATGCCGACGGAGATGTGGACACTGCACGTCGTGGAGATGCACGCTGGGAACAGCGCCCAACTGCGCTGTTTTCAGCGGCTAGACACCGCATCGGAGAATTGACAAAAATCAAAGAAGAACAAAAGCTTCTTTCGGGACCAGCCGAAAACCAGAGTGGACGAAGAATTTCATATCAGTCGTTGCATCAGGGTAGCTAGGTCGCACTAGGAATTAGTAAGCCAGAGACAGTCGAACGAGGTAAAAGGTCGTGGAGATAAAACAGGTGCGGCGGCACGGGCAACCAGCCCGCTTCGCAACCTAGGTGTTTTCGCAGCAACGGCAGTAGCAGGACATATAAGCTCTGCTTATCAACATAGTTAGAGGTGGCTTGGAGCAAAGCTAAACGCATTTCGCCAACTAGTACCTGTTACATGGTGTAAGCGCATTAGTGCATCGTAATTTCCTGGTTGTATCATACACGCACGATAATCCAGGCAACGGCAGCTGCTTACGGCAGAAGACGACGATTTTTCGAGGCTCAATGGCAGGCGACGAAAATGCCCGGGGCCCTCGGATGTACGCGCGGGTTATGGTCGATACGTCGTACGATCTCGAGCAAAAGCCAGGCGTAATGGATACCGTGAGGCTGAGCAAAGGCGAAAGTCTTGAGGTGCTCGAGTTCCATTCTGACGATTGGTGGAAAGTCCGGCGATGTCACGATGGCAAAGTTATGTTCGCACCGCCCGCGTATCTTGAGGTATGAAACGTAAAACATTTGAAACTTTACTGGAAAAAATATGTGGATAGTTGAAATATTATCTACAGGGTAGGACGAAAGTCTTAGCATATATCTATTTTTTATAGTATCCACACACATATATATATATGTGGATACAATAAAATAATAATTTTTACAGATGTAAGATGTACATTCCCAAACTGCCAAAAGACCTTTTTCCTTTCATCAGCTCTATATATGACAATGACGGTCCGGACAAATGGTCAGATAAGTAATTAAGTAATGTTCCCGTAAATGATACCACAAAGCTAATCGTCTATAGTCGCAGTCACTGTAAATCACAGCACTGTAGGGCCATTGTCTTCACAAACAAGGCTTAATGTTGAACGTGTCTCACGACTCTAACACAAGCTAACAAAGGTTTCTAACTTCCGCTCGCCAAGTAATACGCTGGTAGAGCGTGTATGTGGACGCATGTAATGACGATGGCGGCTGAACAAGGTAATATCGTTTCCGTGGGTCATGTTCCCTCTGAGGCCCGTAGAGGATTTGCACATTTCATCATAATAGCCTTCGTATAGAGTGATATAGAGCTGAGGATGTGGTACGTTATGTTCCACTGTATAAAAGATGGGTTTCTTTAACTTTCTGTTCAGCCTTTATATAGACATTTAGTTACAAATTCGTTACGCTCTATAACAAGATTTTTATACAGTGGCGCCATCTGGTGTACATGTCATAAATAGAAAACATAGGCGCGACCAGATCTTTACAGGCGGTAATATCCTGTGTGCTTATTCAACCGCTTATTTAGATTTGAGAAAACTAACGGTTTTTATTAATGTTTATTTAACAAAGTTATGAAATCTGCTTTTGTTATTACACCTAAGTTATCTGTTTAATCATTTTCAATAAATACCATAATATACAATGGGAAAGGTATCACGAAAACTACAGAACAAACAAATGTATGGTACATAGAAAATTGTGACGTTCCCCGCTTTCACTGTGCCGGCCCTTTATCGCCTTGTCGATATGCAACCTGAATGATTATCGTTAACAGTCATTATAGAGATATCATTCTATGACCTACCGTCGTATGGACATTCCCATCTTTGTAAATGTTCTTATATGTATACGTGTACGTGTGTAGATCTTCTTGATTTCATGTTTCCCCAATGCACCGGCTGTACTATGTATGTATTAGTTACATGGATACCAGCTATTTCCTTAAAGTTGTCTAGGTTGATGTGGTGGCAACTGACGAGTCATGACGATATGTGGATATCGCGTCCTGTATGGTCCCGTTCACTATTCGTTTCGACAACAACGTATCATTTCTACCCTGTAGGCAGCTATAATCATGAGCCTGATTTAAAACATCCCTAAAGGATCGTGGCTGCAACGACTAACTAAATGGTCAGTAAACTGGCAAGATTTTATTATACCCGTTAGGTTGAGAAGAGACTATTACCATTTTCATCCTGTCATACAATATGAGTTGCTGATTTGTGAAAGCGGTTAAAATGGATGCAGATAAACGTACGTGAAGTACCTTGCCAGATCGCTAGTTTTCTTTCAGGTGTGTGTTTTTCATTTGTCAGTTAGGTTAGGGGGGTGAACTTCGGTAAAACCAGTTAGTTCGGTGCTAGTTCTTCACTTACATTTATTTGTTTAGATTTTTTTTACAAATTTCGTCTTTTTACAAATAAACCTCAGAGCTTTCGCTTGTCTGTCTGCTTTTGCAGTTTATCCTTTATATTTACCGAGAAAGTTACCTTGACCAACTTGCCGTTTACCAGAACTCGTTCCAATTCTCGCCTTTTTTCCCTGGTACGCTTTGGGGGCGATTGTTGGAATGGCTTGTTTCAATGGGTTGGTTGGCCAAAGTGCCGTAGCGGTAATTCATCCAGTTGTTGTGAGCCCCATCGCACACGGCGTTTCTAAGGTCATCTAAGTCAATCGTTAAACAATCCCTCCTCCACGCAGAAGTTCAGAAAGATCTGCCGAAGTAGCTTGTTAAGGTGCTAATATCTTTTTTCATAAACAGTTGTTAGGGTGTATTGATATCCACTGCTTTATAGAAGGGTGTACAGATTTTTCCAGGTACGAGATTTTCAGCTGTTTAGTGGTTATAAGTTGTTAAAATATATCTCAACGCTTTTGAGATTGTCTAAATCTCTTTTTCTCTCTCTTTATATATATATATATATATATAAGCTACTGCAGTTTTTATCAGATAGCCAATAAAAACATCTCTCTCTCTCTCTCTCTCGATATATATATATATATAT
>NW_019214035.1:188023-215789 GCF_002532875.2 Varroa jacobsoni
AATAAAAACATCTCTCTCTCTCTCTCTCTCGATATATATATATATATGAGAGAGAGAGAGAGAGAGATGTTTTTATTGGCTATCTGATAAAAACTGCAGTAGCTTAAGCTCGTTTGAGATCACTTTCCCACTACGGAAGTCAAGAAACCGAGTGCCGACTTCTGCACAAAATGTTACTACCTGCCAAATTGAGGCTCAGCGCAAACTTCGATTTTGACCTGCTTCTAATACATATCAGCGGGTGGCATCGAATGGGAGCCTGCACTAACGAAAACCTGATCGTATTTTACAGACGATAAAAGATTAACCCGACTGTATATTGTATTGATTTGATTATGTAGACATTATTGTCACTTTTTAAACTATTACCTTTTTTAGCCAATAACGGTGTTAAGCTAAAATAAAAAAGAAACCTATAGTCTTATTATATCGTATACGCAATAAAAATGTCCTTCAAAAAGCCGACAGTTTATTATAGATGGCATACATTATTATTCTTGCATTATAGACAGGCTGGGGTAAATGGTGATACAATTTCGACACCTTCTGCTTTTTTTATCGTGTTATTGAAGGTTTTTTTGTGTACACAGTAAACTTCATGAGCGCTATCAATTTCCGACTTCACCGGAGATTAAAGGTCAAGGTAAGTAAGCGGTCAGTATAGAAACACGTGACTAGGCACCAATCAAATTGTCACAGGCGCTTTCTATGAAAAAAAAAAGAGCCTCTAACAATCGAAGCTGCGACAGTCATGCTTGACATTGATTTGCAGAGTGCCGTTAAACCAGCTATGTAACATTAAAAACATTGTATTATAGGACCTAGCGAAGAATCCAAACCAACCATTCGCAGTATTCTTAGCTGAAGTTTTCTTACCTGGAACAGCTAAAATTGCTCCTAGATGCGATATACGATATGAGCAATAAGTATGTTTTCATATTTAAGGAGTCTTGACTCCTGCATGAAATGACTGCAGTGTCTTGAATTTCGTACTAAGGGAAGCAATGATCCTATCCTTTTTCATAAATTTATATATTCAAATGAAAGGCTATTCTAATGCTGCTCTAATTCTACACATTAACTTTTTCTGACAGAATGTATCCTGAATTTAGCCGTCCTTCTTTTTTCTCTACTTTATATTTATTGTGTTTTGAATTTAAATTTCCTATCATCCCTACCGTTGAGTAAATACGTACCTACGGTTGAAGGTGCGCGTAATTAAAATTGTTATTTTAATTATCTCAATCTCAATCAAATCACTGGAGCCCGCTTCGCCTCCGTGGGCAAGGCGAATTATTAACGATGTATAGCTTCATCTTCTAATCAGCGACAACATCATTCCAAAAGTACTATTTCCGCTATTATTGCAACGAATTGGTCCTTTTATCGCCCATTGCTGAAACTCAGATAATCGGAGATCAGGACCAGTGGCTTCACACCCATTGAAGCCAATAGTGTACAAAATCACAACTTATACGTATAGCTAAAAAAAAAACAGTTATTATGAAGTTATTCCTACCTGACAAGAGGGCTACGTTCAGCCCTTGTGCGTGATGATGATCGTGCTCTTTCCTTTTGCGTAATAACAAAGACGATGATCGTCTAAACACAGATAGCAAAAGAGATGTCTGTGCTTTTCTGTGACTTGTCTCAGCCGAATGGTAGCAGCGTACTTGTACCTATGCCCGCGGTACTGCGCGCGTCTGTTTTGGCAACCCCGATGGCGAAGCGGGGGGTTTACACACAGCTACTTCTCTGTTGACGGATATCACTTCGGCCTCGGTTCCGTGCATCCTGCCATTCTCGCTCGGACAACAGTATTGACCTGGGATGTGTTGTGCCTTCCTGAACCTTTTCATATAGTTCTTGCTGAGTCTCAATCACTCTGCACTGACTTATGGGCCGTGGTCATAGTAGCTTTGTTGGATCATGTTGACGTTGGTAGCGCTACGCTCTTTTCTGCGCTGAATTCTGTTACATTCAGATTTTAGAACAGAACAGACGGTGCGGCAACTGAAGTACGACTAGCGTCTGATCTGTGTGATCCGGTCTTTGCCTAGTAGTACCTTCATCGTAGGCAAGCAGTCGCACCTGCTGTTAAATTCTTTGATGAGATTCGTCTGTAACGATAAAGTTGATGCGTTGGTGGGCCGGCCCTATTCGTTCAATGCGTGGTTGTCTCTTCACCTTTGAAAAGCTTTGCCGTTGTTCTTTCTATTGTTTCCAGTGTTATACCACAATCGTTGTTGCAGTTTATTAGAGAGAAATCGGCGGGACCTTTATAACCTGACAGCTACTATCGGGTCAGGCCAGGATATCGTATTGACCTAATTCTGATACATGTTTTGCTCGTTCCAAGAACACTTAGTTCGAATGTCGTAGGGAAAAACAATTGCAAAATTAACTACTTTAGTTAGCAATTGGAGCAATTCAGGCCAATCGCCCCTTCTCCCGTAATTTGTTCCTATGGAAATATCACAGAAGTGTCGATAGACGTAGGCTTCTCGCGTAATCTGTCTATACGTCGCATGGACAAGAGCCGAGAGACGTTCTAGTCACATCGAAGCATACGAGATTAATGAATCTTTCCATGTTTCTTAAATTCGGATAAAGCTTATCGGTAACTGTAGACAATACAAACTTTGATGTTTAGGGCAATCTCGCTTCGGATGAATAAGCCAACCAGCCAGCCAGCACACATCGGATATAATGTCGTTAAATATGTTATAAGTATTGATAGAAAACCTTCACTAAGCATCGCTTACGAAGCGCTAAGATCTGCAATTCTAGGCCAAGTATTGTTAATTAGAGTTAAGGCAGAAAAGCCTAACGGTACCCTATGCGGTCAAAAAAAACGGCACATTTGTTATGTCATTATCAACACCAGCAGATGCTCAGCAGCTGTTGTCATACATTTGCCTACATATGTCATCTGCGTTGAAAGTATAAGAAGTATGGGGCAAATATATGGTTAGTTTACAACCAGAACAATAGCTGTCCTCGCAGTGAACGCACCGATCTGGGAGCCATTGCAAATAAAGTCTGGCAACTAAAATCAAAAACGATTGCTACCCTTCTTCCCAGAAATATATATATATATATATTAGTTATTATATATTTATTTTTTTATATATATATTTTATATATTATATTTAGTTAATATATAATTAAGCTAAAACTAAGCGGTCCTACTGCCATCTCTGTTAAAAAGTATGGCCAAGCGCCGTGTGGGACGGTGGAAAAATTCGAATCAACCGCAAAAACGTTCTGAGAATCGTAGCAATCGCTATTAACAATGGATTCTTTGTTTGTTAAGTCTTACGGGTAGACATCAGTCTGCCCTGTGTGATTCAATTCTTTTGATTTGCAAGCGAACTTATTTTCGAAGTAATTCCCTCGCCGACTGATTTCGACGATCTTCTGCCTAACGCTTTTAATACGACTAACAGTAGCTATACCTGTAATGGTGCTAGAAATATTGCCACTAGAGTTTGCACATATTTTTTCTTCACGATTATATATATTCTCTGAAGGGAATCTATGAAATTTAAGAAAGACTGATGACTTAATATGTGTTAAAGGTTCTGGCGCTCTCGCGTTCACGCGTTTTTGTTTTTGTCACATAATCATTACACACAGAATGCGGAATACATTATACACATTTTCAACTAGCCTAGAGTCAATTTTCCAACATTTTTCACCCAGTTTCTGATATTTAACTTATGATTCTGTAACACGTTACATGTAAAATAATCATTTCGGCCCACATAAACAGAAGCTTTGTAAAAAGCCAGGTTAGTAAAAGCCTTGTCCGTTGCAATAATGCGTTGTTGTTATTCCCATCTCTGCATCTTGTTATCCCTTCGCTGATCTCCCCCGCCGTTCCTAATACGTTTGCACTATCAATGAGGTAGGTACCTTGCCTAAAGTATTCATCAATCTCTAAGGAATTTTCGCGGCGCTGTCCTGAAAAAATAAAAACTTGAACACTGCGTGTTGATTTTTGAGATTAAAAAATGTTTTTTCAGGACTCGTCTCGTCTGAGGTCAACTCAATCGATTTTCATTTAAAGTTTCTAGACGGCTTGATTATTTATCAGCCAATTTTTTTGCTCGTAGCACCTAGTTAAAAAAATTATGTAATTTCAAAGTCCGCGGGATTCCCTTGTAACAGCCTAATATATTGTTATCCATTCAATCGGCCAATCGATGCTGACTACGTTTTCGGCGAATTTGTCGATTTGTTAGCATTGCAATGAGTAAGGCACAGCTTGGAACGCAGTTCCGATGCGCTCCCAGAGTAGCAGTTATTGTTGTTTAATTGGTGCTGCAACAACAACAACAACAGAAACTTGCAGCTAATTTGCGCGCGTAAAAAAATTCAAAATCAAGGCCTCGGAAATAGTCGTCGGAGACTTCCAAGGAATATAGCGCGAACGATTATCGATGTACAGGTAGTAGACTGAATCGCTTGGTTTGAAACAGATATACGCTAGATACGAAATAAACATTTGAAATTTTGTTAATTCTCCCCTAAGAAGCGAGGAGCAGTTTCGATTCAAAAAGGCATATGGCGTCCGTGCGCTACAATTAATTTGTTAGGGATGATTTCAAAACTTTATACGTATGGATTACTAGCTACCGAATGTCACTGACCATAAGCTGGAAAGCTAAATCCTATACAGCCGAAAAAGCACAAATCGATTCCAAAACCCCATTCGTATCTATCATCACAGAACGATCACTGCTCGCAAACGAACCCCCCTATAAAGTATCAGCTGTAACAATCTGCATATACCTAAACCTATAAATACATCATTTTAATCCATAAGAATACTCGCTCACTGGCAGGCGGCGCATTGTTCCGTCTCAAAGAAAAGTGCAAGCGCTATCCACACTTCTTCAGCTATCGTGATGTATTATTATTATTATTATTATTAGGGATCTAATGGATAGAGCAGCGCGCTCCCTTGGCGGAGAAATTCACCGCTGCGATACATCGCACTACGTTGCAACTGTGTCAAGAGTTGAATCGTTAAGCGAACCTCCGCCAGGAGGTCTTGTTCCGTTAGCGGAAACGCAATGCGACACAAATGACGAATTCCTCCGCGCTAAATACGGTGCGTTTGTGTGTTATGTTCAGTTGAGGCCTGTCTCGTTCAGTTAGTGTCTCCTTCATGAGCGAATCCGCTGACCCGGAGCGGGTCGAGTGGCCGGAGCCCCCCGAAGTCAGGACGAACATTGCCAGAGCACCGCCAGTCCTCCGCGACGGTCCGGAGCTCCAAACGTTAAATGTGTGTTACCGCCGCCGCTACAACTAGTAGCAAGCGAGAACTACGTAACGAAGTCTGGCATTGCGTTTTGGTTAAACAACAACAACAACAATACATCGGATTTGGTCTGTCATTGCTGCTGCTGCTGCTGCTGCTGTTATTATTCCTATAATATGGTGCTCTGGTGCTCAACTGGAGCGGTGTATCTCTACGCATTCAGAGTCGCGCGGTGGGAGGATAACGCCAAGCGGTGCGCTAACGCGATCAAACAGTGCCACTGATTTGCCGGCAACGAACCGCCAGCGACGGTTGGCGGTGGCTCTGCCGCTATGACTGCCAATCAGTTGTTTCAGTGGAACAGCTCAGTGAGCGCGGGCAGCAGCAAAAGCTGAAGTAGCACTTGTTCATGAGTTGTCCGCTAGACGTCGCCAATAGTTCGAGATAGGCTGTTGTTGTCGTCGCTGTCGTTGGTGGCGTTTCAATTGTTAATCGACGGAGATAACTCTATGAGATGCAGCGGAAAGAAGGACAGCATAGGCAGAAGGTCCATTGGGAAAAGTAGTTTAAGGTAAAGAAAAGCGAGAGACTACGCGATGATCCTATCACTTCTAGACAGCATTTTATTTCTCGTTAATTCAACCATTGTTACCTAGATCACAAACGCAGACTCAGATGCGAACCTCAGACGTATGTGTAACATCTGCAGAATGCAGAAGCTGCAAACCTGTACCGCCTCTTCGAAGGGCAATTCTCAACATATCCATCTGGCCTCCCTATTGGACCAGCAGCCCAGAGTTCTGCGTACCACCAAGCTTATTTCCATATGAACACCTATAGCTTAAGTTCCATCACTACCCGATAGGAATGAACAGCTATAAACACCGGTGGTGTACAAATTACCACATGGTGAGAATAGTTTACTTATGCTCAATCTGTTATGTATATGGATAAATGAAGTCGATACTAGACGCATTTATTTACTACGCTTCAATCGCTAACCAAGGACAAACGCGAACAGAGCCTCACGACGACTGGCCTCCATTTGCTTCAGTTCTGTCCACACAGTATCAGCAATGCTGCAAAGAAGTTAGCTACCAATAGGGAGAAATAACCTTATCGGACGTAAGGATAGGGAACGTTGTACGGAAGGTGCGGAATATGAAAGCCGAAGTGAGACATTGGCTGCCATTGGCTAGCGATATAGACCGAAGGGCGTCGAATAAGGAGGAAGTAAATAGTGAAGTAGCTAGCAGATGAGGTTGGCGACTGTTGGAATTTACCAGACAGACCGGTGACTTGGAAGACTTTAGAGGTGTGTGTGGAAGACACAGGTTGATCCGTTGGTTGATTCCACAAAGGAAAGATGGAAAATGAGTTTGTTCCAGTGTCTGATAGCTCTTTTACGGCTCGATTTATTATTGAGTCTGCAAGTATGGCTTCGACTGTCGATAGTTAGTAGGTCGTCGCATTGTGCCGTATTTGTTGGTCGCTCAGCTGGCGTATCATGATACAATATTGCTACTGCTTGCAATAACGAAATTTCTTTCTAAATTAACTATACGCAATGGATAATTTAGCCTCGCCGGATTGCTCGGTTACGACGAGTATTTGTTTAACTGTAGTTAGATCATATCATGTGAACGGGCACGGAGCACTTGCAAAGGCCCGATACGGCTGTCTACGGCTTTATGCTAGCGGCCGCAGCCTGGATTCGTTGGTTGTACCGGCCCAGAAAGGGATGGTATTATCGCAAACAAATGAGCATCCGTCAATGTTTTGTTTACCTTTTCGTTGTAAATTCTTTTCGCGCCCCACCTGATTTGACACCTAACGTTGTTTTTACGATAAATGCTCGTGTTTTTTTTGTCGCGAAACAGTTGGCCATGCCGATGCCTGGTTACAATGTCTGGATTCAGCCAAGATGACATAACTGTGCGAATAGCTGCGTTTGGCCAACAATCGGATGGTGGTGAGTCGGCAAGATCAGGTCGCTGGAAAATGTCTCGCAATACAATATTCGATTTCCTAACGCCCAGCGTTACGACGGCCCAGGGCAACTGCTTGACGACTGCCTGTTTTTAAGCAGCAACGTTATTCCAACCTCATCTATTTTCCGAACGGTCCCTGGCACGTGTAGTCTTAGAAGTGGTGCGTTATCCTTAATGTTCTAGTTTTGTTATACGAATCTATCATTTAGCTTTTAGTTGATCTCAGTCACTTCAGACTGATACGGCCTTACGGCTGGTACGTCTGAATAAAGTATATTTCAACTGAATCAGATCGTTCGCTAATGCGCCAACTCTATCTGGCCGTTTGGTCTTAAAATAACGTTTATGACAATGGGGCTGCCCAAGAAAGTGGGCGCCAATAATGAAATTGGCAGTGATTATGCGAACAAATAAGAAAAAAAAAACACGCTAGCAGCATATAATCGGTTTGTTTCGAGTAAATTAACAAGAATCAATGAACAGAGACTCCATTGGAGTGAGCTTCACTAATCAAACAAGTATGCATTAAAAAAATTCGGCAAAGTTTGTACAGAGAAGGGTTAAGGCGATGTATCTCTGTCCTAGTTCTGGTAGTTATTATTACCATTATTTTCATTCTCCTTCTCATAGATCTGTTGATAACAGGTTTTCTAGTGATCACAAGCTGATACGCTTGTCAGACTGATCTGACGACGGTGCAAAAATCCAGCTGAGAGCTTCGTGGATCTACGTAGTTTAAGCCTTTGGTCTATATCAGGCATAATTTAGATAACTCAAGTGCAACCTACCTCTGCCAATAGACCTAATAGTTCTTTCTGCTTCACTGCACAACAAATTATAGTACATCCCCGTTCCGCTTGCAGTTATGGATAAAATCTGGTCATGTGGCGTTCTCTTCGACTAGTCTATGTCTAATATAAACACTGTAACAGGCGTTAAATGTAGCATTTTGCTGAATCATGCCGCCGTGTAAATACGATCATATCCGTGTGATTTTCAGACTTCAGGAGCTTTAAATGCTTTTACGTAATGCCAGCGTGTCTGAGCTATCATGTCTGATACACTTTTACATCGATCACATCGTAAATACACATACGAACTCGTCCATCTCTGTTGGCATGCCTTCCCCTCTAGCACAGCCGATTGCCGTCCTTTTGCATTACTAGTTATTCTACGTCATCTAAAATCCACCCAAAGTGAGAATTTTACCACATGAAGCCCTTCCCTTAGCGAATTATACCAAAAATCTAGTCGGACCTACTGTAGCATTATCAATTGCCCCTGATTATTGCTTGTGAAGCTAGCCAGTTCCTTCCGACTTTGGGCTACAGCCGTCCGGCTGCTAGCTACTACAGGATACAGCGGTACGATAGTTGCTCACAGAAACCTTAGCCTGATACCTCTCGCCCATTCAAGATCCAAATTTCTCTCCCTTTCTGTCGTTGGCTGTTCTGGCGAGTTCTCGTGAGTCCGCCTCTCCCGTAACGAATGCCAGTTACTGCTGGCGTTGACGCGCTTCACAGTGCTTTGCCGACGCCGCCTATGGCGATTCGTGCGTTTATTTGTCCGCATGTCTGTCTGTTGTCTGACTAGCCGACTGACTGGAGCGCGCCCGAAGCGTCGACTTATCGGGCCTCCCAGACTGACCTACAGGTGGTAACAAAGCGCGAAAGGTATCGGCGTGATAATGTCACAAACATCGCTCTGGGTAAAGCACTAACGGAATGGACACGGAACATCGGAAAGGAGCCTTATCAGGTCCCGGTCGCTGTATCGCTGCATAGCATCCGGGGTATGCCGTGATCGACGTACGCATCGCGTTGGTATCTCCGCGCTAAGTGGACGCAAGTTTTTTTGTTGTCACGATTACTGACAAACGATAGTCATGGCGATACCGTTAGGTACTGCGGATAACCGCTAGTGAACAGTTACTTAGGCTCAGACGCGCGTTTAGGACCTACTCGTTGGCTTAACGATACGCCAATGGAAGAAACAGCATCCGACATCATGTAAATCAGCAAACGTCATCCGCCGTATATTGCTGTCTATCATCACATAAAGGAAGCATAACGCGTTGTATACGCTACTGGATAAATCAGTGCTTTATTTGATACTTCCTTGCCTGTAGATTGGATAACAGAAGAGCTTGTACTATACTCACATAATTGGTGTTAAGCTATTGCTGGTAGTGTGATGATAGCTGTGGTTAAATTCTTACTGATTGTGGTGGTCGCGGAAGGAGCAGTGAATGATGAAACGAAGATATTTGCTCTGCGTTGTCTAACCGATGAAGAACCAACAAGAGGAAGGAAGACTGGCTTTGAGTTTACTTCTCCTGCTAAGTAAACTATAGAGACGCTGTACGTTTAGCTATGGTCCAGGGACTACTAGCGGCAATAGCTACACAATGCACGAACGTCGCATGACGACCAAACTCTTATTTCTCTCAATGTATCCCTGTTAACGCCAGCTGAGTACACTTCGCTAGCAACGGGCCGCTATAAAATGCTGTCAACGACTGAAAGAAGCCATGCGTTATTTTAACTATTACGACCCCTATAACGGCGATGTAATGTGGATGTTTACATTGATGAAACGAGTCAGTCATTCATTTGAGCTCAGCCCGTGGTAACGCCCTTGAACAGCTTGACTTCTCTCTTTCCTATTTTGGAAGCGTCTCGGCTCATCAATATTCACTCGTACCCGGCCTTAATATAGGACCTCGCCAAGATCACCTGTCCGTTTTGTAGGATTCGCAGTAGCACTCAACATTGGCGATTAAAGGGTAGCGTTTGTCTCTTAAACAGACCGGATTACCAGTCACGATGTCGATGGACTCCCGCTTGTCCTGGTTACTAGCTGACATGACACCGGTTACGAGGTCAGTGTCGCAAATCGCCGTCGGCAAAGGCGACGAAAGCATCCAAGACTGCCGCCGCAACGACGCCCACGACGACCACAATAGAACAAATGACGTTCTTGGCTTTATAAAACTTTTACAGTTTTAACTTCTGCAGTTCTACATGACTCAGTGGAAATTATTGGCCAATTTGAGAATTTCTCAGTGGAGGAAAATACACTGAGATAAAATGAATACAAAACCTGAACTTCTTCACGTCATATGGGCGAGACTAGCTATAACAACAGTTACCACATGACACATAGAGCGTCATCTTTACTAACATTACCCATGTTAATTGGTGACTGAGCTAAAAGATTTTGGTATTTGGCGAGCGCGGCAATATCAGATCCATTCATGGCACCGCTACGATATCGCCTGTGACCGCAGCAGTAGGTCGAGTTGGACCGACTTGATGACGGTGAGAGGGTTCGTGGCAACCCCTGAAATTTATCCGTTCCGTATTGTCGTTGCGATTTTAACCTAAAGCTAGCACAAAGAAAGAGTCTGGCGATAAAAATAAAACTATCAGCGATGCCCGAAAAGATTTTGGTGGCAAACCCACTTTGCTACGAAGGCGTTTGGTCCTTATGCCAAAATAGAAGTACAGATTGTGTTCATGTTGTCAAAATCCCGGAACGCACACGACCCGCTAAACTTATTTAGAATTCAAGAACCAATCATCAGAAAGAGGCAAGTTGTTGCCTCCTGCTAGTTAAGAAATCTTGATTAGGTGACTAACTGGCTACGCATGGATCGAGCATGAAACGCTAAGGCAATATACTCCAACAACGAAGACAGACGATCTACTAGCGATAACAATATCACATGGAGTAATTTTGCTTTAAGCGTGTTTTATGCTGCTGTGATTAACGGTGACTGCTAGGTTTTGTTGTAGGAAATTCTGAAATTCTACCTTGGATAACAAAGTCATATCGTATGTATAACACTATAGGCGAGAGCAAGCATACTCAGTGCACATTTTCAATCGATTTTTGGTGATTCCTCAAAAAGACACCACTTGCTTGTCAGTGGGTCGAGTGTACTCAGACCAAAGAAAAGTAACCCTGAATAGTTACGGTGGTAGGAGATTATAGAATGGGTCAGCGACTGAGTGCAGCGCGAAGGTGAATCTGCGCGTGATCGGCTAATCGCAGATCATTTTTCTCCGAACCCAGCTTATGCAGGTTCCCAGGTTGACACCCTTTTTAATGGACATTGTTCGATCTAGATAGAGCGAAGTGTTGCCATTCCCTTACGTAGGTACGCTCCAAAAACAAGCAAGTACTAAACATCTCCATAGTCTCATTGCCAATATTTGTACGTTGATAAGAACCGTTAGTTGTTGTGTCAGCGTCATTTTTTTTGTTGGCTGGTAAAACCCTATTCCCCGCCCCCTTCACAACTCTATTCCAATGCAGTGTGGCGTTGTGATGACTCGCGACTACTGCTGCTTGCAGCTGGACTATTCGCGTCAAGATTCGTTGGAGCGGAGAGCGTCTTCTCTCGAGTCGTCGAAGAGTTCGCAGGAGCGTGATCATTCGAAGGGATCGAAGGACACGCTTGATGATGATACCCCACCCGAACCCCTCGAGAGGGACTACCCTCAATCGCAGCCGACCCCGCAGCAACTGCACCGGCTTAACAGCAGCAACAGCCAGCAACAGCACAACACTACGCCAGCATCACAGCGATCGCAGATTCCTCAAATGCGTCATCAGTATCATCAGCAACAACAATCCCACCACTCTCAGCCTCAGCCGCCACCTCGAAGTTCGCTTCGCACGCAGCAGACGATTTCTATATCGTCCGCGAGCACAACAACGAGTAGTGCAGGAGGAGCAGTATTGTCTGCTGCGACGGTGACGAAGTTACCGTCATCCGGTACAGCTGCAGGTGGACTATCAGGCACGCGGGGGGTTGGAGGGACAGCGGTGGTTGGCTCTAGTGCCAATAGTAGCAGCAGTTGCAATACCGCAGCATCTGCAGGTGGAGCCAATGCAAATGGATCTGGAGGCGTCTCTTCCTCAACTGCAAAAGGCCAAAGTAGTCACCAACAAAGTGATGTGATACTATGGAATAAATTAAGCAATAGAGGCACCAGCAGCAGCATAAACACGGGTAGCATAAGCAGCGTTAGCGGAAACAGCGCCAGCTGTACATCAAACAAGACCCAAGCAGGGAACAGCAACGCCAGTTCTGCCGTTGGTTCCGCGCAAGGTTCTGCTGGACCGGTGGACTCTTCCAAGGGACGAGATCGCACGACCGGGTCGATGACGCAGGGGGTGCGTCATTCGCACTCCAGCCCACCAAACAGCCTGTTTACTCAAGCTAGTCTAGAGGTTAGTTGCACTACTAGAAACGATAGGTTCTGAACAGCTCTGAATAGCCACTGTTCTGCTTACTTTAATTAGGTTATGGCTGTCAGCCGCTTGAGGTTATCTCGAAGTGGATAGGAGTAAAATGGAGACGATCATTTTCTGCGTCAGCTACCTAGAACGAAAGGAAAATATAATGCGTATAATTTATACTGTACGAACGTCGAACATAAAAGAACATTTTCAATACAAATTTCACGAAAATTCTTCAAAATTCCGCTTCCAGTGGTACCATTTTAAGCTAGTGTATTTTAAGGCCATACAAAAAGTGGTGCCCTGGGTGTTAATCTCGATAAGACGGAGAGAGATTACAGATACCCTTGATCTCCTAATAGCACTTCTATAGGCAACGTCCATCACTAATTGTAAATGCTATCTGTTAGTTTCCTTTGTTGAAAAATATTTGATAAACCCACAAATCGATAGATCGGCTAATAGCGACATTTTCTATTGCGATGTTCTTATGACAACATCTGCGAGGCCCACAATAATCGCCACAATAATCAATGCTTTGATAAAAGAAACTAACTTTTTTCTATGAAAGTTAGTGAACTGAATGAACTACCCTCGTTTATTATAGCTAATTACATTACTTATTAGATATAATAATAATAATCATAATAATAGGATTATTATTATTTATCAGATATTACATAATTTTTGTTCATTTTGCCGTCTATAGCATTGATAGGCAGACAAAAGGATCCCGTTGTCTGTCGTCACTGCAGCAATGCGTCTTTGTCAATCTGTTTCTCATTGTCACCTCTTTAGACCTATGACAATCGTCCAGGGTGGCTGCTGCTTCGTTTCGTACGGCTTGATTCACTAAATTGAATCCCATCTTTGGCTTAACGAAATTTTTTTTGTTCCACTTAATCATATTAACTAGTAAAAAATCAATGCGTACTCATTATAAATGTAACCTCAGATAAGTAAAGAGGATTCGGAAATTGGGGTCGTCAAGTGTATGCTAAACAAATGCAAACTTTTGTTCGCGCTTGCGAAATTCAGTAGAAATGAGCAATACTAAAACGGTAGGCCGTTATGAAATGCTACATGTCGCAGCTAATCTATTCATGGCAATCACCTGATAATTATAGATGACGCAGAGCATAGATAGTTCATCGGCTCTTCGTAGTTGAAAGGTATCGGCATCGACGATAAGAGCTCGATGCGTTGGACTTTGAAACAGTCAGTAGAAATTCCACTTTTCTCCTTTGTTTGTAAAGTGAAGATCTTATCTTTTGGGGTCACGAGAGCATCACCAGATCTGACTAATACTTCAGTTGACTAGTCACAGTGAACAAACGAAAAAAGTATTACAATGCCATCGTTAGCATTGCTTCAAATGGCCGGTACCCAATTCGAGTACGAAAAAAGTAAGCCTTCTCCCGGGTTCGAATCTCGACCACGTAACGTATCTCAAGATTATGCTGACGTCAATTCAATAGGCGTTGGCATTGCACCACTATAGAACTACTATTGCGACAATGATTACTACCGCTGCAGTGAGCAATTCATGCTTCGCTGCCATCAAACGAACGAAATAAGCGACGGATTAACGACGGATACAACAAGCAACAGTTAGGATAACACTCTTCGTTATAATCATTTTTATTATCCTGACAAACTTACCTCAAAAGTTAACTACCTCGTTGTTGTTTCCGACGGAAAGATACGGCTGTCGCGCAGCTTCCGTAATCGTAGATGGAACGATCCTTCCTTGCTATCATAGTTATTCTATCGATGGCAACATAGTTCTCGTTAGTGCTGGCGTCGTCCTTCTGCCGCTGTTCATCTAGACCATCACCCGCTGTGAGGTGTGGCATCTCCTTCTCCTATCATACACAAACACCCGATCCCTATCTGTATGAAAATGTCAATGTTGTTGTGTCTTATTTTCCCCGTTGTGAACTTCCATTGTTTTCACGTTGTGTCGTTGGTGCATAGTAATCATCTTATTGTGACATCTTTTTTGCCCTAACTGGGTCCTCCTGCTTGATTGGGTTAAAGATGATATTGTATCGGGCACATTGTTGGTTTCGTCGTCGATGGAACAGCCGGGTGAATTTAACCGATTATATCTTTATTGTCACTATGGTGGAGCTATTAGCGTCTGTAGTATGTGTTTGATATAGTTTGTAAGACATTGTTTCGTTGCATTGGTTCTAGATAATTAGTCTTTTTAGCGTTCTAAATGAGAGAGCTTTTGGTGAGAATTGGGTCTCACCACAAAGTTTCTACGCCATGGTATTGTGGCGTTGCCGAGCAAACCAACTACGCGGAAGACTGTTGTGGCTGTAGGCTAGCGTCTGTCTTATAATATCAGCAAATATAATAGTCTGCAAATAATAGATTTAGGACGCCGTTCCTATACTGTCCACGTCGTTCACGTCCATGGGCACTCGACAGCTTCGATTTGGTGATTATCGAGCTAACTAATTTCTCTATCCAATCTATCTGATGTGTCCCTAAATATGGCCTGTTTTGCATGTTTTTCATACCCCACATTCTCATCCCATAAGGGAGTTCCTGATCGATTTTGGACATGACCTACTTCTTTGTGGCTTGATAATTATCAATTCCAGCCATTGCGGCATTAAGCCTGATAACGAACCATGGGTCAACAATTTCTTGTGTTCTCTGTGTAAACACGGATGCAGTTCCGTATAATTTAAAAGCTATATTCATTGAAGGTGCACCCCGTTGATGGCGACGACATCGATGTGGACAGTTCGCCGAGTCCTGGGATGGCTCCGGGATGCGGTTCTGGTGGGCGAGGCCCGTTTGAGCGACGTTTCCGAATGTCGCTTGATGAAGCTCTTCGGGAGCGTCGAGAGAAGATGGGCGAAGTTGTAGACGACGGCAGTGAACCTCGTAGCGATGAAGATTCTCTTATTGAACATCAACAAACCGGGTATGTATGTAGGAATGTAATTGATGCAGAGCCTGAGAATATTTTATTTTATAGGGAATTTGTCAATCATTTATAAATTCTATGCTCGAATTTCCTTGCTGTTGATTCTAAATGAAAAACTTATGAAAAGCTTTCTGTCTTTGAATGAGTCTTCAGATCGTACTTGGTCATCAGTAAATATGAGGTAGTCGATAAAAAAAACTATTCGTTTCTGTTAAGAATCTGCTTTCATTTTACTCGTTCTGATCGGAAAATACGACTATTCTCCGATGGTAAAGTTCGCAAGTTATGATCTTTTTGTTTTGAGACAGAGGTTAAAATCGACATTTCATTGTAAAATTGCCCATTGCCGAAGAAGTGAAACAACCTTTTTGGTAGATAAATGTAAAAATAAGTTGGTAAGGTTGTCTTTCTTTTTTCTTTTTTTACCATATTTGATGTTGTTTACGTGGAGATAACTGGGTAAGTTGATCATTTCTGTTTTGTATACAGTCTGAAAAGACCCTTTACCTTGAAGAGTCATTTTCATTTGTTGTTACCTATCACAGAAACTTCTCCTATCTATATTGACACTATAAGTTACTACTTATTATTATTATTATTGAGGAACTTTTTTTAGATGCGCTTTCACTACATAGACCCAAAAATAGTAGTCGACATATTTCGCAATAATATCTCCCCCAGTAACAGCAACAACACCTTCATAAAGAATCGATGACGTCTTAACGTTGACGAAATCAGAATTCTGACTTCAAGGCTTTGGAACATATGTTTATCTGCGGCAGACGGGTTTGTATTAATGAACAACGTTGCTACGTGCGTACGCGGTGCGCCAATCTTTCCGGCAAGACACAGATCCTTTGGGACTGAACAGACCCCGACATTATTGGCCGCGTCTGTTCAAGGTAAGCCGACCTAAACCTGAACGCGCTCAAGTGAGCTCGAACGGACCAACAGGAGCGTCGATCCAAAAATAGGATGACGATGGAGAAAAGGTTAAAGATGAGACAAACAAAAACAGAGACGTACTAGTCTAATTGGGCCAATTTGCCCTCTTGTACTAGGATAGCCAGGAATCAGGAATGTGATTGACGGTCATCACTGGTGGGCAGCGGGCGTCAATCGTGTGACGTATATCTGATTCAAGAAGCCTTTGATCGTTTGGCGGTAGCATCTTATCGTTTACATTACGTTCGTCAGAATATTATAAACGTGATCTCTTTCGACTGGTAAAGAAAGTAGAACGTATTCCCTGTAGGGTAGACACTGTATAGAGGAACAAGTCCATGGGAGGAGGTGGGTGTTGCGCAGGCAGCAACTGTCTAATAATGGGCCAGTTTTTTGAGATAAAGTATGACAAGTTTATTGGAATGTTTTTGAAAAGGTATTGGGTTCGAGGTAAATAGTGGCACTTTTATGGAACTCGAACTGAAAATTCAGTGTATGTGCTCACGTTTGTGACGAAGAGGATCGCTATTAATGACGAGAATACAGGAAGACGCAGCCGAAATTTAGAGGCGAGCTTGTTGTATGTAGACACGACTTCGGTCGCCACTTGTGCATCTGCAACTGAAGTCCGGGTAAATCTCAATAGCGACGTCTTAGATCGAATCCACGAAAGAATCCGTGAAGATAGGGCAACTGTATTTCGGACGTCTTAGAAAAACAGGGACGGTTTTAAAAGTTCAGTTCTTCTAGAAGAACATTACCAGGATAGCTGTGATTAGCTTAATTGGCAATTATCGCGGCTAAATTATGGAACAAATTAAACAAGTTTAACGTAAAGCAATAAATAACGATAGCACGACTATACTTGTACAGAGTTTAATCAACTAACTGGTTATGCATTCCTCACATGAATTACTGATTGATTATTACAAATGAACTAAAGACTGAGCGCGTTAATCCTTCAAGTTAATTGAATTCTATATCATGTATGCTCTAGCACATTCAATATATAATCAATCGTCTTTTTTATTTCTCGTTTTAGTTCTGATCTCGACGAAGGTGATGAGGACGACCTGGTGTCAAATTCGCCCACGGGCTTCCGCTTCTCTATCGTGTCCTCGAATACACCAAACACGTCCAATCCGTTGCAGCTACCGCCCCGTACAGGGCCGATTCAGCGAGGGCATTCAGCTCCGCTTCGGCCTCGAAGTGAGGGACATCAGCCGCAGCCGATCTACGCCAACGTCCAGCAGCCTCAAGGAGACGTAGTGATCGTTCATGCGCATGGACAGCATCATCAGTCAAGTGGTGAACACTCCCATGTCCACAGCAACTTTCTCGAAGGTGGACAGCTTAGCGCCCCTCTTGATCTCGCACTTGCTACGACACCTCCTTTTCCGTCTCCGAACGAAGATCCCGTCCGGTGAGTTGGCACAGAAAAGGCCGAAGAGAATGATTAAGCCGTTCAAACGTTTCACATGCGGTATTTAAAATATTATACACAGGCTGGTCTAAGAAGAAGGCTCATAGTGGCAAATAAGATAGGAAAAAATAAGAATTCCTATTAGGCAAGAGAATAGCTGTAAGCATATTTTATTCACAAGTACTATGATTGTTCTTAATTGTCCGCTTTAGCTTTTGCTACTGCTGTAAATCTAATCTTAGTAGCCCACCCTGTATTTTGTATGAAATAAGGGTGTCAGAGTCATAACGTCACATAGTTAATCAAACAAAGAGCGCAGTAGTAAATAATTGACTCTAACAGAAGTAAACATTGTCTGTATAGAGATTGTGGCCGATTTGAAGCAGCCGTCGTTTCCGCTACACTTTATATAACGGCGCGATAACTTGTGCGGTTAAACTTCGGACAGGGAAACTTAGTAAGCGTTGTCGACTCAACGCCGGCGAGTACTACACAACGGACGTACTTAGAAGAAATAAACCTTTCTACATTGTGCTCTGATTGTTATTTGCACTTATTCTCTGATTTTTTGTCTGCAACCCGCCGTCCTATAGATATCTCTCTGACCATTGGGGCGAGTACCGGTCAACTGGAGGACGTCCGTACTACTACAATTACGTGACGGGTGAACACTCGTGGAAACCTCCGCGAACGCGGAAGAAATTTTCTAGTCAGCGTTTGGCGCAATCCGTAGATTCAGTTGATGGGCTTGAGGCGCTTGACGGCCCCGACTGCACCGATGGAGGTTTGGATAGCTCCGTTGAGGGCATTATGCCTAGTCCTCCGCCGAGCCCAACGGAAACTATCGCATCTGGATGGAGCAAGGTATGGGAGTGCACTGTAAACGTGCTATCTAACTTGAACTTCCTCATGAAAATTAGAAAATTCATTAATTTGTGCGCGATGTTATGTACCACGTACGTTAGTTAGACACCTAATGATTCGGTTAATTATGTAGGGCGTCTTATGAAAGTAGCGTAAAAATGGCACGAACCAAGACTTTTTTTTTGTGAGATGTTTAATAACTCAATCGCGTTTTTATCGAACGAGTCTTGTCGGTTAGGATCGGTGCAATTCAGCGACTGCGCTTCTAAATAAATTTCGGAAACTTTGCTTTTCCATTAATGCAGAAAGGTAACCAACGTGCCCGTATTTACCTGCTTATGCCAGATATTCGTTATCGCTCGGTCCAAATACAGCATATCACATCGACGCCTACAAACAAAAGTACCACATCGAATAAGTGCGCTGAGTCGACGTATCGAATGACGGAAATATTATTATATATTGCAGACGAGTTGCCGTTAATCTCCTTCAGGGCCTTTGTCCCTTTGCAGTAGTGGACGGCCCCTTAGCGCGGCCTTCCATGACAGCAGTACTAGTAATCATGACAGCAGACGAAACCGTACATCGAAGGGGGTGCTCTTTCCCGCAGCATCGTTGAGGTACTCCTGGGTTGTGTCTTGCGCCGTGGCTGCTTGCTGCCGGTTCATCGCCGACTATCAGCCCGTGATCAAAGCAAGCTTTTGATACACACGGGTAGGTCTGGGTAGGCTGCCTGGCCGGCTTCCGCAGGTCTGAACGCACAGTAGGCGTTCACGAAGCGCCTCATGGGAGGCGGCTGTTTCCGTAATAAACGTTATAGTGACTAATATGGGCGATGGCTTAGAGCAGCTAGCCGCATTCTATTCTATTCATTTGGCGGTATCAAAAACCTGCCCCAAGGGACCGAGCGCTGACGTGGCACCAAAGCGACAAGGAAATATTTAAGCCAAAACCCAAAACCCTTAAAGACCTAGTAGCTAATTCTTGTCCGTTGTTAGACGACCTATTTACATTTTCATTAGCGTCTCGATAAGAGCTTACTGAAACACGAACGTATTGAATTATACGGCTAATTTAGTAAACTCGTTTCTGTTTTCTCGTATCATCTTTGAGGGCTAGGTAACAGCTTTTGCTGTGCCTACGATAATTTTAGGTTTCATCAGCAGCAGCCCTGGTTTAGGCTACCGCCCAGCCAACAACCTTTAGAGGCATTGAAGCGTGTTACTATACTCAGACCGCGTCTCGACTTAGGCCGTAGTAAAGAGGGCATGTTATACTGACCAAGCACAGATCGTATGCTTAGCCAGATCTTTTGGCAGCGGAGATGTTCGTGCTCGAAGAAGAGCATTCAAATTGCTAAAAGGGAAAGAGAAGACGCGAAAGACCGTATAGGATGCGAGAAAGACAGGGAAACGATTACATTGGCAACAAAACCAGTGTATATGAGCGGATAGGCCTGTTACAATGACGTAGCTAACCAGCGACAAGGTCGCGCACAGGTTCTGACTGCTTGCAGGGGCCATTGTTATTATATGACAGGACTTGCCGTGAACCTTTTCCGTTAACACTTCAGTGGACAAGAACAAAGTGGATCATACTCGAATCGATGCTTATCCGTGTGGAAGGCGGTCGTATTGAGTTTCAAGATACTTTCTTTATATGGTTGATTTGAGAGCGTGTGCTATACTGTGCTTTGATCGCTGCGTTTGCATAGAGCTGGCGCTGGATAAAGGCTCTATTGCGCCTATTTGTCAGTGAACCTGTTAAGCAAATTTGGCTTGGGTCCGTCGTTGCCTCAACAAGAGATCATTCATGTTCGGAAATCCACCTACGAGTTAATTGTTCTTGTTGGGTCTTCATCTAAGTTGTTACCTTTGAAAACCTAAAATCGCCTTAGAAATGGCACAACCTGTGCTTGGTATAGGCTTATCTTCAGAATTGTACAGACAACTGAATAGCCAACAGACGTATGTAGTTCGTACTGTGAGTGACGATTTCTAGATTCATATACATATACTACCTGCTTCCTAACCACAGTATTGTATAAAGCGTCCTAATTGAAATACAGAGATGGCTCGTGAAGTTAACCATTTTATCAATTCAAACTTGTGTAAACACACGCCTTTGTGTGACCCAACTAACATGAAGTTGTCTTTATTCAAAGATTTTCGTTTTTGCTAGAATGTATAGAAAACATTGCAGTCATGTGAATGCTCGAACCACTGACCAAAGCCTTTCTTCATTTTATTTGCTCTCTTTAATTTACGTTTACGCCTGATAGAATTACAATAACTAATGCCACCAACTAACAAATCGAAACGGTAGATTTATGATCCGTTTTCCGTAATGAATCTCTTCGCAGCGCCATTACTTTGCCGCGACGATTACTGTTACGTTCGCTGCTTTTCAAAATTCAACGCGTCTAGCTCAATTGTACGCAGTCCTAAATACGTCACATAACACGCAAAGACTCAGATAATTACGGAACCAACGCTGCACGGCAAACGCACTATTGTGTACTATAATTGAATGACGACAGATTTCAACAGTCACTGCTGGTGAAGTTCGCCCCCTGGTGGCCTGGGGCGCCAGCGGCGCCTTCGCCTATCATCAGTTCTTGACGTTACTTCTTTGATAGCAGCATGATTCTTGATGACACCCTGTCGCAATAAAATGTTATAATCGTTATCGATTCATGGCAAGACCTATGTGACATGGTCTCTAATGCGGCCATTGTTTTCAATAATGTTATTTTTGTTGTTATTACTGTTTCTTGCGATGGCCAGCTTAGTGCATCGCTCAGCGCAATTCGGTTGCCACCTAACGCGATTGACCGGAACGGCCAAGAGCAGCTGATGCCGCACCCGACGACCAGACCTTACGAGATAGATAGACGAGCAGAACGGCGTTGCCCTGCTTACAGATCCTGTCCTCCCGAGTTCGCTTGTCCTAACGTTGCACCTCAATCTTGCTTGCGGCTTTAAAGTTTCATGGTTCCAACGGAGAAACAACAGTCGTACTTACTAGCCATTGAACAGCTAGCGACGTTGTTGACGGTACTATCTTCGTTCGTTCGTGACTAGCGGTCAGACAGATTGATTCTTTGGATCAGACGCCGACGCAGTGAGCATCTGTGAGATGAAACGTCGACGTGGGCCAGCCCTATGCCGACGCGATACATACAAATTGTCTGTTAAGCAACAGCAGCGCCAGCTGTAGGGGAACCGCTCGCAATAGTACAACTCCAAATAGCCACGTTTAGCTTGGGCTATATCTCCAAGTGAACGGTTTTTCGTTCTGCAGGATGGATCAGCCACGGAAGATAGGAACGCATCGTAGATCAGACCTGTCCCCCATTGACTTCGTTGGCGTCGGAGATGCTTAGCGAACAACAGTTTGTGGGTTCGTTTTGTTCAAGCAGTGTCTGTTCGTTGGACAGTTTTGAGCGATCGAACGGTCGCAGAGTAAACCTCATTTTATAAACATTCTTAATAAAATTCATAAACAGGCTTATAAATTTCTAAAACATTGGTTATGACGGAACTGCTCGAATATAGTAGAGCTGTTGAAGATATATATACCGCTGGTGACATGTGCTGCATGTCGTAACGTATTATGCAACTCTTACAACATCTCTCGTACGTCTTACACATAGGTGCAGCATCACCGGGGGCTAGCGATGGTTGGCAAAATTAAGCGGGCATAAAACTATCGTATGATATGTCCGGTTATGAACACCAAAGCAGGTAGGCAAATACATCCACAAATATGCCCACCTTACAAGTGTTGTTTCAGAATGACGTCGTGAATCAACCTGGTGGTGGCAACGAAACGGTTTAATGAAATGTATCGTGAGCCGTGTCGGAATCGGGCTCGGGTTTGGTAGGCGGATGCGAAATCAGATGCGTATTTATCGTGCACGATTTTGATTGCATTTGATAGATGTTATTTGTTTGTTCATCATCACTGTTAGGTGAGGCTGTAGATTGTAGAAGATTTGGGTTGCCGGCTGCTGGAGTGACCAATGGGGGACGGCAGTCAGGGAAAAAAAAAGTTTTCTTCAAGACACCAGGAAGAGTGAGCATACAGAATACTGTTGTTTACTACGTAGTGTCAGTCTAAAGTAATGTCGCCAACATATATTTTGTATGTGTCGTCAAGAGGATACTATCCAGTGTCTTTTTACAAAGAGTTGCTTCGAAATGTACTTCATCACTGGGACAGCAAGCGACAACCACAATTCTAGCCTCCTGCAGGAGTACGAGAGAGCTCGATCCAATATATGCTCTTAGCTTTAATGAGTATTTTTATTAAATTCAGTTTCTGCCTAAGAGGAAGTTGTGTTGGTTGCCTAGACGACGATGTTCTTTTTCAAACGACACCTAAAATGAGTCGTATTTTTTCTTAGTCAACGTTGAAAGTCAGCTAAAAAAAAAGTCTGTGTCAAGCGTATCCTCGCTACTGCGGTGTAATTCCTAAAAGGAATCATTATGTCTCAAAAAACGGGCCCCATTAAATTACTCGAAATGTTTTTTCTTCAACTTCACCGCAATAATAATAACAACAAATATTAATATTGTTACAGGTAGTCTATCGTTAGTTAGGTGGCGTTTTCTTATTCACGATTCACGAATTTTTACTAGACCTACATTGTGGCTATCGAAAGTGACCGTTTAAACTTGTTGTCTAACTTTACACAAAGACAAAATCCCCATAGTGAATAACGGAGTAACGGTTCATTCTTAGGCCCTATCGGACTGAACGGTTGATCCGAGCGTTCCGCAGTTCGTTTACAATGGACTCGTATCGACTATACGAAGCTGTATTATGCCTTTTTCTTCGTTGTTGGTTGGTCCGACTTTTATTAACACGATTTGATTGGCATTGTCGGTCTTCTATGGACGTTCTATGCGGCTGCTTTTTCATCGTTTCTTCGCTGATCGACTACTGACGTACGCGCGTTCGCGTCATTGGCTTCGACTATCGTTGCACCCTTCATCATCGCAAGGTGTATGATGATATCAGCGGGTCGCTATATTTCATAAACGAGCTAAATGACGAAAGATGGTGCACTAGCCAGGATATTGATGGGCGGGTATATTTCTATCAAGAGGGCACCCAACGGACAGCCTGGGAATTGCCCAAAATCACCCCCTGTCCCCCTCAACGGACGAAGGTAAGTTTATCAAAGAAGAAAACAAGCGACCATCGTAAATATAATAAGCTATGGAAACGTGACTGGGTAAACAGGGGTCAAAATCGGGTTTGAAGGAAAAGTGCAAGTTTCTACAAGATGTTTGCCACTATGATATAACAACGTCGATATATAAATAAATATTATAGTAGAGATATTTAGTCGTAGTGATTTATTAATAGTTTGCCTTTTTGAGATTGAGCATGTGACACACCTTGGGCCTCACGCACATATACTAAGAAAGGCTTAGGCTCGATTTTATTTCAGCACTTTTGGTGCGTAGTCCCTGAACTGTGTTAGCAGGTCGGATCTGTCCAGAAGGCCCCATAGAATAAGCGGACGAATTTTTTTGTGTTCTAGCATTTTCATGACGCTCATACGATAAAAAATGAACTAATCTTAACATTTGAAGCATTTATATATTATATATGTATATAAATGCTTCAAATTGCACGCAAATCAAAGCTTCAATTTATTATAATGTAGCAATGCATAGATGGAAAAAATCTTCAAAGAGCACCGACACTCTTATAATAGAAGTACGTTTAATTGTTAGCATTTATGTATATACATATATATATATATATATTTTTTTTTTTTTAACTTTATAGAGCTATTTTATTAGATAATTCACTATTAATAATTATTAGAAAATTCGAGCTTGTTACTCACTGACAATCTTAGCAAGGTCAAACATGACCTCACTCGTTCATTGTTATTATCACAAACTTCTAATTGCATTACTAATCTCTGAACTTATTAACTAACCCGTTGACAATATTCACTACTACAACTACTTCTGCAACGGTCACAACAACTCTGGAAATTGCCCCTGTCTATTGCCAGGTGGCTCCACGACCTCCGCTACGGCGAAAGGCGAGTGACGATCATAATCAACATTAGTGCCATATCTATGATAGTTCGCTATTGCTACGGGCGGGGGCTTCACATTCAGGGGAATGATTTTCTAGCCACTGCTCCTACTGGTATCGTTCGGTTTTCCAAGCGGTTTTGTACCTATTGCCGGCACTCTGTGAGCACTGTGTGTGTACCAGTTTTTTATCGTTAGTAGGCATTTTTCATTAATGTATTTCCGTTCATTTGTGAAGCGACGCGCTTCGTTGAAGTCGGGCGACAAAGCCGATGGCCAGTAACAGCCGTTAGCTGTAGCACAGAATTTGATCGCTTGGCTGCTTCGCGACCATGTTTGATGTAGATAGGCTAAACGAGGGCTTTAGAATTTGCCCTGTGCCTAGATATTGTAGAAGTACGGACCATTTACGTGCGTTTGCGGGTCCGTTGTAGCTTGTAACGTGTGAACTCTGTGCTAAAAAATCGGACGCGCCGGAAAGACGAAATCCGTTTGGATTTACTGATGCAGGTCTTTACAAAGCTGTCGAACTAGCCCATTTCCGCCATAAAGGGGACAAGAACTCTATACAGCCGGTAGATCTAATTGTAGACATAAAAACATTGTAGTGGCTTGCTTTTAAATGAAAACGAAAAGGAAGAAGCGAGGTTCTGGTATCGTTCGCTCATAATGATATTACTTCAGCAGCCAACAATCTGACGGGTAATTGCTGAATTTTGCCTAGTTAACAAACATGCGGTTGTTGTGACGTAGACGTTTTCTACTGTTACCAAAGAATGTTTTAGGGGCAGATATAGAGTAAACAGATATTCGATCAACTAGGATGCAAAATCAATTGATTCCATGGGCTTCGTTTACCGTATTTATAGTGAAGCACCAAATCAATAAAGACGTAATGGACCAGGGACGCTCATAGACCTCGTGGCTGAATTTCGTTAATGCTGGCTATGTGAAAGCGAGGAAGAGTTCTCTGTGACGTCGATTAAATTCACATCAATGCTATAATTATTAATTATATATATATATAACTAATTATATTGGGCACAGCGTAACACAGCAATGATGTATGATACTAACCAAAGTTTGTTGATCGCCGGGAGTAGCTATGTATTTTGTACATACTTAATACAAATTAAAAAAATACAAATCTTCCAATACATACCTGAGAGACAACGTGGCTGTTGAAGAATCTGATATTTTTGGAGCATTTCGTAGTAGCTTCGAAGTAGCGATGGCCACGTAAATGGAATTTCAGCATGTACATAGTCCGACTAGGTTTTCCATTTCATTCAATCAACGCATCTTCAGGTGCATAGCTGTTATAATTTTTCGCCAAGCAAGCAAAAACAGCGTCGCTTAAATCGAAAAAAGGCTGAAATCAGGCTAAACTCAGCCGAGCTTTTTGTATCGTATATAATTTCAGTTTAGGAAATTATCGTAATAGATAAAAGTCGAACACGTCATTGGCCGAACCGGTAGTATAAACAGCTTAATCCGTTGCCCTGCCCACCGATCCGCTGAACTGTAACATACAACTATGGTCTTCTCTAGTGCCCCGCTCCGTTCCATATGTTCAACCGCGAATTTTTCTAAGATAATTAACAAATTTCCCATAGAGTACGTCGTCTATGTTGACCGTTGAACCCTTATCAACGCTGTTGGCTGCGTATTGAACGGTCAAACTTTTATTTACTATTTTTATTATTATTATTAGTGAATGGCCGTTACTGCCACTGAACTCAGCCAATATAGTTGGTGTCTAAATTGTAGACGTGCAACTAGGACCTCGCTGATAGAGATAACCTCACAGCTGATTGATACTAACTGTAGGCCGGCGTATAGCGTCTATAACGGCCTATGTGCGTGCTTATTACCGACAAGATTGACCCGTTTCATTATACCTGCTCTGGATATGATGCTAAGAGCTGTTGAGGTCTCCGAAACATTCAGAGAGCTGATTGATAATTACATCCATCCATCTAATTTAAGCTGGTACTATTAGTCTATATAATCATGCGGAATATATATATATAAGACGCTTCGATCCAGCTGTGCGCTACCTTCTAGGAAAAAGCGTTTATGTCCCAGTACAGCATATGTTATATAGCCTATGTTGTTATTATTAACAACAGTTTTACCTCTGACTATAGATGTCCATCTTTCGTATTAAACGATGTTGTTCCATATATGAACAGAGCAGTGATAAAGGTACTGATTTCACCACGGATTACGTCGACCTCTAGTTGCAACGCCCGATTGATGCGGCCGTAATAGGAGCGATACATATCGTCTTATATCTGAGCAGATGATCTGGAGAAACGGCCGATAGCGCGAACGTTGACAAGTCGTAGTCGATAGCTTTGCCCGGTCGAAGTGTCGCAGCATAATAAAAGCTATGATAACTAGAAAAGCTATAGAGTAACTGATAGAGCGGGGTGTTTGATCCGACGTCTGATCGTTGCTTGCACCATTGATTTCGGCCGTTTTTTTCTTCTCGTTTGACCACAGCCCTGACAGTTGGTTGAAACCTTTTAACCGCAAGCCGAAACATCACTTTTCAAGTAGTTCATCTATTCTAAATTAAAGTAGTTGTAACAGGTTTAACTAATAGTGCCTAAATAAGGTCCGTATCACCGAATTCTTGTTTTAGCCCGCTCTTTTTTTCCGGGGAATTTTTTTGTTTGCAAAGCACTGACGTGTCGCGTAGGAGTGGACGACGGTCGTAGTTCGTACGGAGAAGACATAAAATTTTGTGGGTGATTCTCTTCTTATCAAAGAGTCGATTGCGTCGGGTGAACGTCAGCGGAACATTTGAGGAACGTTCTAGAGGCCATTTTTGTTCTCATTTATCATCAAAATGTATATCGAAATGACGAGAGGCAATCTTCAGTTATATCCTTATGTACACGTTCTCTCAACGTGCTAACAAACCTTGCCATAGCGCTGCTTGATCCACACGATTTTCTTATCGCATTATGTTTTCGTAGGTATACAATGTTTATATGCTGATAG
>NW_019214035.1:215889-216994 GCF_002532875.2 Varroa jacobsoni
CTAAGCTAACAAAGAGCAGAACGCATTCTTATCTTGAGCCGTTCCGTCACATTTTATTGCCCTCCTTAATTTCTGCTCAATGAAAATAACTGTAATTTAGTAGTACTATGGTAACATTGTAAGGTCACTAAATGGATAACCTATAATAACAGTTAGCACAGTTTGTATCGTGTGCTATATATTTAGTCAGCTAGAGTCATGCGCGTTCTTACTGACCCACATTTTAGATAATTATAATACTATATACGATATAGTTGTTTTGTTATAATGTACAATTTTTTTTCGTTGGTCATTTCTTTATTCCCTTTCGATCCGTGTCATGTATTCACCGGACCTTCATCTTCGTTTATGTCGTCGGTGTGATCACTCACACAGAAGCAGCTTGAGGATGAGTGCTCGAAAACAGTCCTTCGACACAACGAGTCAGAACCGAGTGGCGCCACAATCCTACGGACGAAAACCCTTCCAACGGGTGGATCAGGTCCAGGCTTACCGAAAGGCGTTGGCACTATCGGCCGCGGTTCCGGTCACCAGGTGACCTCGTCCTTCAGCAATTCAAACATTGCAGCGATGGATGCAGCTCAGCAGCGGGCCAATAAAGCACTTCACCAGCAACGCCAGCAGATTTTGATCCACCATCAGCAACAACAACAGAAACAAGTGGCATCGGGAGGAGAGGTCGATGGAGAAGGAAATACCCCGCAGGTAATGGAAGAGCACGTAGTTATATAGAGAGAGGGGCAGGAAATATATATCGCTGTAGCTGAACCTATTTGTTAGGATAACGAAACGTAGTGCTTGTGGAGCAATTCGCCATCTCGTATAAGCTAAGTTATTGTGCATTGAATACCCACATAACGTTACGGGGGCGGGTTGGCTGACCTAAGGCTACTTGCAGAAACAGAATCCTTCGTTTTCGAGGCAATACCATGATGTAAATACCGCCAACACGGTGGACTAGCTGTTCATTTATATAACGTTTGAGATTTATATAAACAGATTACGTACTGTCAAAGGTATGCTGGGTATCTTGGCAATGAAAAAGTAGTAAAGTTCTGGTTAACGTTTGGCGACAATAGCTGGAGGCTTCTTCTATTTAGAAGAG
>NW_019214035.1:217094-259255 GCF_002532875.2 Varroa jacobsoni
ATAGAAATTTCAGTATATAGAAATATTCGCTGAGACCGTTTGACACATTTTGATTATAATAGATGCTCTGTGATTATAAGAGAAATATAGGTTTTCGCTAAACTATCACCGTACCCATCTTGTAAGCCATTTTTACCATAGATAGTTAATTCTTATGATTAGTTGATTTTTGGTATTTTTCACCCACTCACACTCACCGAAACTTGGAACCGAGACATTACTCTGTATGCGCAGCAAATGTCTGTCGTATTAACTATGCTTGCTAAGATTGCTTCAATAGCTGGAGCCTACTCCCGTCCTTAAACAAGAATTGATCGTCAAAGACTTCTGAAAATCAGCATTTAATTAGGTAAATTTAGGCTGGATATATGTAGGCAACGCGAGACTTCACCAAAACCTATTTCCAGTCCATTCTACGGAACTGTTCCTCGGTATCAGATCAGTTAACTGTTCTACTCCAATACCATAGTGGGCCACATCTCGAGTAGTTCGCCAGACTATGATGTACTGATGATCAAATCTAACGATATAATTAAGATATTAACATTTGCCCCCCTCCGGACGCAATGAGGCGACTGCTGTTTGACGCTGGTGTCCGCGTACTTGTGCCGCTAACGTTTTCACGGTGTTTTCAGCATTTCAAAGTACAATCGAGAGGACGCACTTTCTTCAGGACGATCATTATGTGTTTGGAGTTCATTCATGCGTCTCTTAACCTCGATGATAGCAAGACATAAGACTCGAAACATTATGATTGCCTACCGCAGGATGATACTAACGTAGTTTTAACCGCTGTTGGTGCTACTGTGGTGCTACCGAAGTTCGCGTGAGCGTTTGCTGACGGCCAATGCTATTACAGTCGCTATCCGCTAGGTTTCATAGTGGGTGACAGTTTTCGCCGATCAGCCGACTCTGGATTATCTATTCTAGGGCGGCTGTGATTGCACTATAGTGTATGCAGCTCAGCGGTACCCGCTGTCAGTCAGTGTCGATTTTGCTGCCTGCTCGTAAAAAATCTAGCTTTCCCGTCGTTTCCGTCTCCACTCGATTTCGCTGATGGGTACGGCGTGTGCGGGTTCCATGTGGATGTACTGAAAGCATTGACGACGACCGAGTGCGCCACGTTAACCGGTATGATCAGCGGTTTGTGGCGGCAGCGGGCGATGACGTTATTAAACGGAGTGACTATCGGCAGCTGACGCTCGCAAATCGTTGGGAAACTCCATCACTCCAGACGCCATTAGGATCGCCTATTTCTAACTGTAAATTGCTAGGCACTATTCGACAGGTGCTTTTTAGTGTCGAGCTATTAATGTTGTGTTGTTTTACTCTAAGCACGATCTGACAGACGTTTCACTGTGTGAAATTAGCGTGGTGAACTGTGTTGATGTGTTTGAGTGTACCATGGTGACGAAAACATCCCTGTTGGTGCAGGGGCTATACAGGTCGACGGACGACGCCCAGAAATTGTGCAGGCTGCCTATCTGATCCCCCCCCCCTGCCCCCCACCCCTTCCTCACCCTATTGAAAAGAACCCCTTATGCGCCGCGGAGCGCACGCTATGTTTGAGCCTGATCACTAACCGCCATAGAGCCCCAATGGCTAAGTGCGCCCATGTTCTAGAAAGTCACACGAGAAGATCGTTTGATGCCGGTAGGAGAGAATGTGTTAGAAAAAGTGATGTGGCCGATTAGGAAAACAAATACTATCATCTACTGGACGGTGCCAAACAAGCGCATTTATAAAATCAAAGGTGTACTAGAGTGCAGAAGTGCAGTGTCACTGCGTACGTCTGACCAGTCTGTACGCAGCGTTCGCGTGTTCGTTTACACATTTGATGGTTTCTCTATCAGAATCAATAAACTGTACCTACATCTACTGTATATGTTTCGTCTCCCAACGAATACATATATTTACATACATTTATATATATATATACGTTATTTTTTCTGCACTTTGTAAGTATGTCGGCTGAACCATGTGAATAGCGGTCGCGCCTTTACTTGTTGTGGAGGTCTTGGACCAGTTTCATGGACCCTGAGCCCATGTCGTTGTATCATTATATCCGATTGCCCTTCGGTTACAAACAATGTAGGTGGCAACAACTGGCCAAGCAGATGTTTCAAGATGCTTGGTCGGTTACGGAAATCTTGGAATGCCATATCGAAACGTCGCCGAGAAGGGTTGCCGGCTCGGTGTACGGGGAAGAATCCCGAACACATCGTAGAGTTTCAAGTGGGTAATAGGGTACCACTGTTAACCGTCTATCGTTGTCTAGATCGCAGTGCTTTATTGCAACCATTGCTTATGTTGTAAGTCACTGCCTGGCTAGTTAGTTAGCGTTCTGTTAATATTGAACACCGTTGAAAAACTGTTACAGTTCAGAGTGCGTATGAAAGGCCACGGGTACTAATTGACGATGTTCTATCCGTATCTGCATTATTCGTGATTTCTATTGCAGAATTCGTTGCGTTCGCTTAAGACTCGGTCGATGATCCTGTCTGAGCTTGATTGGCGTTCGAAATCAGTCGATATTATAAGCAGACTTCCGACTGGGGTTACAAATACGAATGGCGAACAGGGAACGCAGCTGGGCGTACACGTTCTCAGTGTACAGAAGCTTCCGAATCTAGCCGATATCGAGGAGACGGTAAAACGTCAGGTAAGTTGTGGAGTAAATGGTGGACGGTCTAAGCTTCAATTATCGGTCAAGTTGTTTTTGGTGGGCCCGATTTGAACTCGAATCGAAGGCCGACCCAGGTGAGTCCATTTAGAATCGTTTGGTGCTTTACAAACGGATGGGTCGAACCGGAACGGCTAGCAGTTATCAGAATAGTGGTGCTGGGCCCAACTATGTCATCTGAAAGCTTGTTCTAGTCACTAGGTAAAAAATAGCTATGATGCACAGTTAATCTCATAGCCTGCGGTTATAGTTTTGCTTGGGCTTTTTTAATCTAGCCAGGCAGTACGTTTCACCTTGAATTACTTGAGTTGTGCTTTAGTCCTACGTTATAGCCGTGTGTATTCTACCTCGCTTTCTTCCGATTAGATCACTATGCGCGTGCAGGCTGAGCCTTATCCCTACTATAATTTCCAATTGGTCGACCAGAGAGACGTCATTCAAGGGTCGTCTTGAATACTGACTAAACGACAGTTTTTTCGAGCGATAAAACTCTAGTGGACGTAGAAAAGAGTATGACAGAACTTCTGAAGTTCTGCTAAATAACGTAATCTCGCTATCGATATAAGAAAAGAATGTTAAGGCCAAATTCGAAATTTGCAGTTGTCAAAATTGCCTTACTTCTGACTAAATTCGTTCCATCTTGTAAAAGGGCTCGATTCTGACAAGTTCCTCATGCTAAGCAAGCGAAAATCTGACATTGTGCTTACTGTTGAGAACTGCATTTGCTAAATGATTATTTGTGAAAAAAAAAAAACGAACAGGTCAATGTTTGTTTGTAACTTTTTTTTTTCTTTATGGCTGCAAATCAAACCATAATTTCGGCCATATTTCTTGTTTACTATGCCGTTTGTCAATATCGAAAAGTCATAATATAATCGTTAGCCAATATATGGTATCACGTTAAAAGACGTTGGTCCTATTTTTTCACGCTTACAACCATCTTAGTTACTTACGCGAAATAATGCTCGCATATACACAATCTAATGTTCAAAGGACGACACTAGCCAGATCAATGATCTTCTAAATCTGCCCCTGAATGCGGTATCGACCTCAACTAAAAAATATCCATTGTACTTCTAGCACTTATAATGCGAACTCTGAGACCTGAATGAAAACAAAAAAAAAGAGGCTATATTAAAGATAAGTCGTGTTGCTTTAAAGTTTGCAAAGTTTCAGAGTTTCAGATTCGAGATGGCTCCAGTGGAGGGTGACTCTGAGACAAGTGTTTGTTTATTTGCAGCTTAGTTATTATTAGTGTTCGTGAAGTTTTTTCGATCATTTTCCCTATTAATTCTCAAAAAAATTATTATGCCATTGGCCTCAATTTCGAAATAGCCCTGCCCGGCAGAAAACTACATACAGCCATGAAGGGCGTATTAGGAAAACTACATTACTGCCAGTCGCTCACGTTATTTTAGCGGCAATAACATTTTGTTGACGTGGCCTATCGTAGCAACATCTTCCGCGTAGGATTCACATAAGTGACGACAAGTCTATAGAGCTGGCAGTGCGAGTTTAACATCTAACATCGCTCATGTCAGGAGACAAATAACACCAAACAAAATGGCGGCGTCGACAAAAACAAAAAACAACCCTTCAGTACGGTATAATACGATTACGAGTACAGTTACTAGTGATTTTATGGCATTGTTGTACAGTGGTCTCTTTACAATTTTTTAGAGAATAGGGGCAAAGGGTGCGTCGTTTAGTTACACGCCAGTTCCACCCAGAACGCCATCTTGCATAAAATCATATTGCAGTTTATTGAATTTATACTGCCTATCGCTACCCGTAATGTACCGTAGATGTAATTATATCATTAATATACTTTTCATATTGGAAAACTAACGCGTTTTCGTCTTGGCAATTTGGTGCAGACACATAATGGTCTAAACTTGAATAATGATTGCTTCGTGCTCGTAATTCATAAAAGCCGAAACGCTTAGGTAAAATAGTGATCATGTATTGATTATATCTGTTGATCAGACCTGATCTCAGTTCAAAATGCAGAAATGATTGTTATGACATGCTGCTAAGGTGTATTTACTGTTGCGAAGCAAACACTTACAGAAACAGAATTTGGCTATGAACAGTCAGAACTGATCCTTTCCTTACGGGCCCGTTTGTCCGAATAGATAGTTTGTTGGTCGTACTAGTAATTTCTTATATGCTTTGTATTTCTTCTGCACTTGCCCATTTTGCATGCGAAACTTGTCTTGACCTATGACGGATTGAGCCTAGAATTTAACCTTTCTATAGATCCCCACTGAAGCACGCGTTGAGGAAAAAAGAAAAAAAAATACCTAACATTTTTGCAGGACAAACAGATATCTCAGTCGGCTTTTTCTGATCGTTATCGTTTGTCTTCTTGAATTCATCAGGGTTCACTGAACAAAGCGGATCTAGTTAAAGCTGGTAAAAAAGTGCAGAAAAAGAACTGGGTGTGCTGTTTCCTGGTGCTGACGTCCAAGAATCTGTTTGTATACAAGGACGCACAGAGCGGGCAGCAGCCGACCCCTGGCGAAGGTGCCCTGAGTCGGCTTGCGCTCCCCGGCGCGCTCATCGAGTGGTGCCCCGACAAGTCGAAGCGTAAAAATTGCTTTCAGGTGAGCACTATACAGGGGCAAAAGGTGCTCTTCCAGGACGACAACGTCCAAACGTCGAAAGAGTGGTTCGAGTCCATCAAAGGATGTATCATCCACCTACCGCTCGGCTATGATATCTCGGGCGAGATCCTAAAGGCTAGGACGCCACAGGGTCGAGAGTCCAATGCCCGCTTGGGGGGTATAAGCTCCGCTCCGCACCATAATACTGTCGCCAGGGACTTCTCTGTTGGTGAGTGCTGTGTTAGGAGAGATATTCAAATCATTAGATTTGGCTAGAGATACGCTGTCAGAAAAACCGCGTTGATTAATATAGAAATTAAACCGATTATTATTGTTACTTTTATCTTGTGTGAAGAAACAGGAAGATTACCAACTGTTCCTTTATTATGAGCTACCGAGAAGCGTCCGATTGAAGTTACACTACAGAGAGCTGCATTGGATTTGTGCATTCCAATGCGAATCTGACGTATCACGATACCAATTTATATAACATTAATATTTATTGTACATTACACATAGAATCCGTGGCCCTGATTAGCCATACTGTGTATGGGATTCCTCTAACGATGCACAATATCGTATATCAATGGTGTGTTGTACACTGTTTTCGCTATTGTCGACAGGCACCCTAACCAAAGATACATTGAAACGGTCGAAGAAGGTGTTACGATCAAAATCGATCAAGCTACTTAGGCCGTCCAATACTCTACCCGGGAGCTCGGGCACGAGCCATGGGTTGGTGGCTGCCAGCCCGGGGGGGCTGGGACCGCTTGAGACAGCGACGGGATCGGAAAAGGGCTCGACAACGGACCTCGTCACGCTGAGTCCCAACGAACGCAAGCGAAGAATTGGCGACCGACTCAAGATGTTCTTCATGAGACGACCTACCCTCGAAATGCTCAAAGAAAAAGGTGCGGCCGATATCCCGCTTTATTTTTGAACATTGCGTACCCACATTGTATAAATTATCCATATATAATTAGTAATACCCAAATATGTACACGATATAAGGAAGAACACAACGACACTGACAGTTATAAAAAATCGTCTGACCCTTTTGCGAGACTTTATATGTATATATATATATATATATATATATATGTATATAGAGCGATTGCGCATTAGCCATAGCTGAAGTCCATGTATCACGTTAATACCTTAGAAGCACAGTTGCGCTAGCGCCGTCAAACTACGCCTTAATCTTCTGGGAAAAATTGTTGTTTACACCTCTAAAATGCCTGCTTTTGTTTCGTTCTCCGCTTCGTTTCGCCCAATATATATCTTCGTACCTATAGGAATTATCAAGGATGAGTTAGTTTTCGGCTGCACGCTAGCGTCGCTCTGCGCGCGGGAGCATTCAACTGTGCCGCGATTCGTAGTGCGTTGCATTGACGCTATTGAAAACAAGGACATGCGAGCTGATGGCATCTATCGGGCGTCCGGTAACTTATCCCAGGTACAGAAAGTCCGGTTCAGCATCAACATGGATGACTACAGCGTCTTGGACAAGGAGGAAGATGTGCACGTGCTCACGGGGGCGCTCAAGATGTTTTTCCGCGAAATGAGGGAACCCCTATTGACGTACGCGCTGTTCGACCGTCTGCTTGAGGCCACCCAAATCAAAGAGAGGTCACCAAAGCTGGCTGCCTTTGAGGCCATTCTTAGCGAATTACCAACAGTAAATCGTGACACGTTGCGTTTCCTTCTCGAGCATCTCCTTCGAGTGAAAGAATACAGTTCGGAGAATCGGATGCACATTCAAAACCTAGCGATCGTCTTCGGGCCGACTCTTCTTTCATCAGCTGATCGTATGAGCCGAAATATCGCAATGGATACTATTCAACAGAACCAGGTTATTGAATTTATATTGGTTGAGTTTAACGTGTTATTTTGTTGATCGTCAACTGCTACAACCAATACTAATAGACGGAGGAATGGACAGCCAGCAAATAGGAACTGAAAACAAGCAAAAACTATAGTAAATGAGGTAATGACATCAAGCTGCCTGAGATGTTCCCAGCTACCGAGTGCGAATGAGCTAGACGGGGCAAGAAAGAAACAACAAGCTGAGTGATCCGGATTCCTAATGACGAGGGCCAAAATAGTAACGGAGTTAATATAGGGACCGGTGATAGATCATGGATTGTGAATGGTAAGCAATACTGAGACAAGACGAAACAGTAAACGGTTGCATAGAGTGAGCGTTGAGGTGTTACGAAAAAATCAGCGGACATGACGGCACAACGAAGAGAAGACGATAGGCTTGCGCTTGCCGAAAAAGGTGGAAGGAGGAAAATTTAAGTTATAGAATTTACATCGATCGATCACCTTTGCATTACAATAAGACGGCAGGATAACCAAGAACAGGAGAGACACAATTAGGCGCTGAAGCTGACGCTGGGCAGCTTCGTCCACTCTCACAAGCTCAACTGTAAACCTTCGACGAATTGGTTAAATAACGCCTGGTAATAATTGAACAATTAGAAACCAGAACCGTTTGTACACCTAATAGCATTCTAGTAGTGCAATGACACGATTTGCGTCTTCTTCATTGTTACTCGTATAACTTGGTAAAAGGATGACATCTGATTTGTTCAGGACCGTTACGCTATGCGGACCCCTAGGCTTAACTGCAAAGTTGACTCATGTTGTGGGTAAATCACAACCGTCTGCCCTGGCGAAGAAACGAATTTACCAAGAAGAGAAAGTGTTTCACTCGTTTAGGCTTAGGCTTTGTGACAGCTCTGCACCGAACGCTGCAAACGTCAGCCTAAGTCGGCGGCAAGTCAATAGGGGAGATGCTTAATTAGCAAAAATGTTAATATAACGATATCTTCGCCATTCTTGAAATGCTCTTTCGAGGCTTTTTACGATAAGACGGGAAAAAGCAATGAGAAAGCGTATGCCGTGTGTGTAGTTCGTACGTACGCACGCACGCATGAAGCCCTCCTCAAAGGCCAATACTCCATTCGTGTTCGCATGTCGCTTATCCCTGTCAAATAGCGACAAGTAACGCTAATTTTTAAAGTGAGGAACGCCGGAGATCTCATCCTGTTAATTCGTCACTGGCGCGGCGTGCTCTTCAACTCGATCTGAGGATAATGTAAACTAATAGCGATTGATAATGATGGAAAATATCCTTCAAACGTTTTTCGTTTCTGTTATAATAAGGTAACTGATTATTAGGATAGGGTGATTATGTTAAGTGGTTGGTTGATTGATTGAGCCTGATAGAAATCAGGTAATTTGTACTCATCAGTTACACTGGACCTGCTTAGAGGAACGCCTCAATGCGAACATTACTACAGTTGTGCGTCTCATAGTCGGACCTGAGCTGACATGTGCTCTAAAAAAGATGCCGATAATGATGATCATGGACAGGATGGTAGCAGTCGACGTTGGATTCCTAACCATTCGACAAACAGATTACGGTTGAGTAAAAAAACCAAAAAAAGGACATTTTGTGTCCGACTTCCCTCAGTAACATTCGATTCGGCAATCGACATAGAGAAATGATCATATTGTCTGTCACTAGAATTGCACCGCTACACCTGTGTCTAGTCGAGGTGGAATAGTATCTGTCCTTGGAAGGTTTCACGCAGATTATGCTCATACCATCCGACGCGGATCTAATCTAGCTACATAATCTTATTTATTCGTCTAATGCAGTTGAATCAGGTCTAAGCAGCAGCAGCCAGGCGTCAGATCTTTGGCGTTGGGACAGCAAGCAACTTTGTACATAAAAATAGAAGCTTATTTGACGGATGAAGTTCAAGTTGATGTAGAGGATGCTGGGCGCGGGTAAACATCTCACAAATTAAGTCTTCATCTTAGTATGGCCAATTTGTATGATTTCGCGGGCCTTTGCCTAGTTAACGGCCGAGAGCTCGTCACCAAACGTCCTCGAACGATTCCTGAGTGGGGTCAGTTGTCGTATGGGGAAATACCGGGTACTACCATCAGCGTCTGACGGCGCCAGTTTACAGTCGTTATCAGCTGGCAGTATGACGTAACTGCCCACCGCCACTGGAATTGGTTAAACATATTATAAAAGTCGAATGCAAGGATGTAGACAGACAAATTCAATTTAGGGGCCCGTCTTGTTGTATAAGGGCAATAGAGTAGCGGTACGAATGATCATTACAAACGAGATAATACTTTGTGTTTGTTCGACGTTTTCAACAACAAGAACCCAGATGGTGGTTGGCATCGGTGAAATAGTGAAGTTGATTTCTAGCCAAATATTTTTTTGCTAAATTTCCACAGGACGATGCGCGCTGGCCATTAAGACGCGCTAAAATGTACTCGCAGCTACGTATGTTAGGACAGCTGATGATATTAAATGAATCGATATATTTAATTTGTATGTGTTAGATTAATTTAAGAAGATCGAACGTTTGAGCTAGGCGCATAGAGCGGACAATAGACCTAGTGGAGATGTTCTTCCAGCATTTTATAGAGTTATATATATATATATATATGCAGCAAGCTTTGGACAGGCCACACTTATCACTACGTTACCGTATATCAACACAAAGCTGTAAGTAGCTTTTCACGAGCAATGATTTTCAAGATCGCACATTGAGTTCCTATGAGAGTAGCAGTTAGCTGATATGGCAATGTATCTAGTGCAATGAATGTAGATTATTGTTAGGACTCCAGCAGGATCAGTTATCCTTTAATATTAAACACTGCGAGCGCTATGATGAGGACCGATATGTTCAATTGGGGGATCAATCACACCCATCAAATGCCAGCATGCCAGAGCGAAGAACGTAGGAGCTCGTTCCTCTAGCCGCCTTTAGCTTTAATCGACAAAGGCCACTGTCAAAACGAGTTCTTCGAAAATAGTCTCTGACTATCAGTCCCCACAGATGGAATGGCCAGACAGAGATCGGAAAGCTCCAGGACGGACCAAATCAGTAGAAGCGTTTCTCCCCTAGTTTTATTCCACTTCACGTCCGGCAGCGCCGTTAGGCATTCCATCGAAACGCAGTTTATGCTCGGGTGCGACGTGTCCCTAAAATTAGCAGGCAAATACGTTACCCATTAAGTTATTAGGGGGGCACTGTTTTACCTGCGCCCCCGGAAGCATACCTTGAAGCGGCACAAGCGGGTTGCCGCGACGACAGCCAATAATACATTACTATAGGTATATATATGTGTGTATGTGTGTAACAAAATGAATAACACACTCATAAGACGCATACTGGCGACGCTAATGGTTAAGGATGGGGGTGTTCCTTGTAAAATGCTGCGACAAGCGGCCAACAGTCGCAAGTACAGAAGAACCTAGAAACACCGAATGTGCGAAGTGTGAAGATAATACAAAGAACAAATATATTATGAGAACACATATTCCGGTAAGGGCTTCGATTTTATGAATTCTACGCGGAAAGAAGGGTCGTCATGATGGTTGAGTTTCCGACGTTCGTTTTTGGTGATGACAAGGCCGGCAGATATATGCAGACAAACATCAGCAGGCAGACCGCAGCGATTACGCAGAAACACATATACATTATAGCGACATAAACGCAGACAAAGCAAATTAGAGCTGATATATGAAATAGATAATAATCATTATTATGAACAGTAGCAGAACAGAGTTTAAATATTGTGTAGAAATTTCGATTTGTATTGTTTATTTGCTTCTGAGCTTCATAGACGCGCAACGGACATGCGTGTATGGATTGTGTGCGCTTACCTTCCAGTTACGCCTCCCGCCCCCTATCGAAACGAGCAACTATTTTAATTGAAATATACGCCCTCTATACATAATGATAATGCTCAATGGCCATGCCATTGTCCACCAGCCATTCAATAGACGCGTAGAAAGTATTGATTTTCGCGTAACAGACGATTACCATTACTCCCATTATAACTACTACGCTAATTATAATGTTAGTTATCAGTCTTGGTGTTATTGCAAAGTTGACGTGAAACAATAAAGCCGACCATGTTGCAGGAGAGGCGACAGAAGCATGTAGAGGAATGAATGGGGCAAACGAAATTGTGATGAATGACATTATTATGTAGAAATAAGACTGTAATAAGGAGATCAGCAAATGTAGCAAGAGAATAATAATATATTCTGTTGTACCTGTTCGTTCAAGGACAGGACTGATCCTTAGTTTAGTTAATATAGAAAGCGGTTCCAACGGACGCCGAGCCGAAAATGGCCAATTTTTAAAGTTGCAAAATTGCTCTAGGTTACCCACAAACCAATGTAGATATGAATAGAAATAATCACTGATAATTCTGATCGCAGAAACATATATGGCAACAAGCGAATAGCGACGACAGAACGGTTATGATTGATGCAACAGTATCTATTAACATACTAATGATAAAATCCGATCGAGCGGGACGCTAAGTGATGGCGGTAAGCGTACAGCATGCGCGTTCCAAGTGTCATACACCTTGTTCCGTTTTTCCAGACGCTTTGGCTAATAGTATCTCGGACACGATAGACTGAATTCGATCTTATATTCACAAGTACGAGCAATGGCTTGAATAAGATAGAAACAATAACTAGTCTTATAAATGTCGTTAAGCGTTTTTTTTTTTTTTTTTTCCTTTAAAAACAAAGTCACTGATGAATGCTAAGATTACACAGGTGGCGATGTCCATTTTCTATTACATTTGCCCGGTGGAGGATTGAACCTTTATGCTAAAAATGAAAGGTGAACCTACTAGAAAGGCTATGTGACGATGGAGAGTCGAGTGGTGACAGGGCAGACAGAGGAACCTTCCGCACGAGACACGGGGGCCAGCTATATGCATGAACAGCGATCGCTTGGTAGCTTCTGTCTGGGGCTGAGAGCGAACGACAAAACACAGATGTAATTTAGAGCAATTGCATATTTCATTGGGTTGTCTAGCATTAAGGAAATGGGCCTGTATGTGAAAAGTATACATTTTACCCCGCAGAAACCCACTGCGACAGTAGCAACGGCTGCAACAACAACAGAGAAGTGGCACACAAATGAAAGATAAGAAAATCATTGAAAATAAAAACAATGTTAATTTTAAAGGTGACTCTTGTTGTTATCATTGATCAACTTTCATTTTTTTAATGATAAGACAACAAACAGTAGGTTAAAAGGGACAAAATTTGGTAAACATCCGTTTAGTATACCTCGAACGGGCAATTAACTATTCTGTTCGCACGTTTAATAACGAAATACTGTATTTTGGAAAACAATTGAAACTACATTACTAACGGATACCTATAGATTTTTCTATTCACGGATAACTTCAAACGTATTTTTCGGAGAGCTTAAATAAAAAAAAACTAGCTGAAAAGCAATAAGAGGAAAAATCTACTGATGATTATGAGCTGGGTGATAGCCAGCGTAAGCCTCATTATTATCTAGTGCAGTAAAATCAGAGCTGAGTTACAGTTTTTCATTTCCCTATTCGAAGATTCCTTATACTACTTTTGGTGGCGATCAGATCCTTAGAAAAAGCTCGGCATTTTAAACAGCTCCAAGTTCACTACGTATCGACTAATTAGTTTAACATTTTTCCCCGATCTAACTGTGGAAAATCAGTGGTGGCAATTGAAGTATTCAGCATAAACGGTTCGGCAGGGGCCCTGTTCGCTTGATGTAGCAGTATGACCACTCGTTGATATTGCAACTAAACGAAGATACATTTTGAAATGCGGTTAACTTTCTGCCACTGTTTTCTCATATAATATATAAATATTTTTTTTACAACTATCTACCCTAGCTACCTACAACACCAGAGCTTACTTCAATGACAAACCATCAACTTCAGATCGGTTTAAAAGGAGAGCATTTCTACATTCTGACATTAACTTACTTGATTTGGTATTCTGCTGCCCTAATTTCGACTTTCTATTACATCCTTCACACACTTTCCATTACTTTAAATCTAATTTTTAATTTAATTTGAAATTTTTAAAAAAATTATAAATATTTTAGCCCGTTTTTCACTAATCAATGCTGCGTATGCCAGTACCTTGTCGTAGACAGTTTCCTATCCCTACTAATGAACCGTTGCAGTTATAAAGTTTCGATTCCTAGCGAACGCTTTGCGAAAAAAAAATGTTCAAATGACCGGTCACTAGGACAGAACAGATTATCCGGCATCATATACTTATGCTTCGATCTATAATCTGCTTTTTTTCTTTTGTTTCGGCAGGCCAACTTTGCTTGATAGGATAATTTCCCTTTGCCGTAATTGCCAAACCCATTTCAGAATGGTGTCGTTGCCCGGCTGTGTCCGCGCTTAAACCCGGCTTGTTATAGTTGTGATAATCGAACTTTCTACCAATACGCTATCTGAAACGACTAGAGCTCAAATTTGACTTTTTTTTTTGCACAAATAATTACTTTTAACAAGATTCCTCTTCCTTTTTAGTCGACGTATAAGATGAATTTATTAATGTAGTGCTCATTTCCATAATTTTTACTCTGAACAATCTTCTACATGGGCGTAGTAATGAAAGATTTGTAGCTGGCTATTGGTCACAGCTAAGTTAGAGGCCAATTTCTGGGCTTATATTCCCCAAAGTTCGCCTTCTGGGTCCTGCTGTCCAACACTTCACATATATTTTATTTCGCAATACTGTGTGCTCTGTGCAGCAGGCGTCTAGTACGGTATTTTTACACGAATAGCAAATGTTCTATGCCCTGATTGAATTTGCACCCCAAGGCTCTCAGACAGGTGCTAAAGGTGGGAGTAAACCGGAAAGCAGGTAAGAATTGAAGCTGCCTTAAAGCAATGGCGAAGGTTCGCTGCAGGACACTTCCTAACTGGCTGGCTCCTATTTCTCTGAGCCATACCGTAGACTCGCAGCAGCTTTACGTATATTCAAACGCGGGGTTCGTGCTTAGCAAGCGTCGCATTTGCCAGGGGCTCCCTGAACTCATTGCTTCTTTTGCCCGGTGCAAGTGGTCGTCTGTCGTTTTCTAAGCACAACACAAGAGTGTGCATGTCGTTGGTCGCCTTGACTCTCCCACTCGAAAAAAGGCGACGTAGAAAGCAAAGCATAAAAATGGAAATAAACTGAAGAAAAAATAACATTTTTGCCAGACGATCCTTTGCCAACTGATATAGACACCAAGCCGAGTAAATCTGCCTTGCTACTAAAGCAATCTCCCAAACGACCTTTCCCCCTGCAGATATGTCGTTGTATTTGTTTGTTTGTTGTTGTTGTTGTTGTTGTTGTTCAGTTTCCCTTAATTATCTGGTATCTCCCATCGTTCAGGACGTTAAGCAGGCGGAAAAGACGACAAGGAAGATTTGCTTATATTTTGGGCGGAACGCCGATTATCTCACTACTCCATGGATTAAGTTCGTCTTGCCAACGAATGATATGGTCACAACCTGTATTCAACGGTTACATAAAAGACTTATTATTGTCCTCTTCATATGAAATTTGTGTATCAATATAGCTCCCATTTGTACGATTAGTAAATCTTGCAAAGATCAACACCTCTCGCGGAACGGCGTACATGTACATACGAAACACATTATTGCAACGATTCGAAGCAGCCGGTTGTCAGGCTCTGCGTTTCCAGGTAGCAGTCTACTGCAAAATAGATCGGTTTCCGTGGCGTTTTCATTTCTCCTGAGATAGGAAGAACTTGAAACCCGCCAAACCAGAAAACGAAAAAGGAGCAGGACGTAACAACGTATTAAGCCCAGTGGTGCTATTCGCACATTTGAATTCCTTCTATACTTTTCCGCGGTGGTTCGCTATGCGAAATCTTCGTCCGGGCATCCTACTCACTCTTCGCGTCACTACTATGAGAATGCTCTGATCCTGGGTGATCCTAAAAGAAAATCCATCCGAGGCAACACACCGTGTTTTGCTAAGGACCCGAGCAAGGATAGGCATTCATTTGAATGCTCGGAAATGCAATAGGAGGAAATGGCTCGACTGTGTCAGGTATGGTTTTTCGAGCAAAAGGAATTAGTATTTAGTCTATGATACTTTTGGTTTTTTTTTGGAGCCACTAAAACTATAGTGATTTTTGGTATGGTGGAGACGGATTTCGAATGCTAGATTTAAGTAGCAAGTGTAAATGGATTCATTTTTTTAGCGTATCTATTTAAGCGTATTTGCAAGGCTGGTTGCGTTTTAAGTCGCTCTTACTCTGTTGTATTGTATCCCAATTAGAGCAGCTTGTCGCCCTTTCCTTAAGGCTTGACGCATCGGTCAGAACACTTGGTGTCATCTATAACGTATGATCATCAGGGACAGACAGGTGATCAAAATCTTATCAGCGTTTAACATTTCTACCTGTCATTTTGCCTCCTCTAATGCTTTATTTCCTATAATTACTGCAATCCTGCGTGGAGTAACTGACATTAGGGCCCTTTGCCTCCAATAGGACTTTTCTTTCCCTTTGCCCCCTTTTTCCCTCCCTAAGTTTATCACCTTTGTTTGCTTTTCTACCCTCCAGGCAATATCCTGTTGTTGCGAATCAAGTAGATGACGAAGACGTCTGAATGAGGTAAGGACGCATTCAGCCGAATGATGGCAAGAGTCTGTTTACGCGGAGTGAGTCCCCGGTCCTGCGTACAGTGGGGTTTGCGATGAGCCCGAACGCCGACGGCTTCCAATTGCTCCCATACAATTCCCCTTTGTTTACCAGAGCAGGTGAATTCTCCGTCTTTTGACCATATTAACTGCCTCTCTCATTCAGTCTATTTTCGTTCTCTCCCACTAGTCCTCGTTCCCTCCCTTTTCAGTTGACTCTGAAGTCTCCAAATTCATAGGTTAACAGATAGTGCCAGTGGAGCGCAGCGCTTTCCGAAAGCCCCGACGTTTATGCCGCTGCAGACTGCTGGTATGAAATGGCCACAGACGGCCGTCTACTACAGTTGTCTTGAAGATCTCAACCCTAGTAGCGTGTAGTAACAATTGTTGAATTCGTGGGCAATAACGCAGTACTGCGCTCGTGAGGACCTCGAAAAGCAAAATCAAATGTTATCTGGCCATGTGCTTCGTGCTGGACCAGCAAAAAGAGGTGCGGTCTTAATTGAGCTTTTAGCAACAGTAGAAAAAAGCGCGTGGATCTCGCAGCCAACAGTGACTGATTGCAACCGGGATACGCGGTGTCAGGCGTTGGGAAGTTGATGGAGAAGCTTTAGAGATAGGAGAATTTCGAATGGATAACCTAGTGTTTCGACTTGAGCACTGGGGGTGGTCCAGCTTTGTCTATGCAGAGGTGCATTTAGAGGTAGGAGGTAAGGAAAGGAAGTTGGATAGAATCAAGTCCTCCGGGTATGCTTGAAGTCCACTGGATGCCAACGCTATGTTTGTGTATGGTTCTACACGTCCCAGCATGGGTTCTTGTCGGCATCAGGTCGCAGGTCCCAGATTCGTCTTTGATTTCCGCCGTGGGCATGGATGGCTGCGGGAAAATCGTGAACAGATTCTCTCTGGGCTCCCACCTTGCCAACCTATGCCAGCCACAACTGTTTCGATTGCCATCAGATGGAATTATCTTCATTATTATCGCCTCGATTGCAACAGCCGCTTTGGGTGTGGTATCGGGTCTTTGGCTGGAACTCGAAGCCAAATAAACGCGAGAAGCATCGTAGTATAGTTTTCAGCTGGACGTTTTCCCAGCAACAGTCAAAGTTTAGATTGGGCTGGGACAGTATTCGCGCAGCTTATTAAGTGAGTCTTTGCCAGTTTTCCGTACAAAATTTGCCCTGTTTAGCACTTCGTGACAGGGTACCCCATAATCGAGGTGTTACTGCCATTGGGGTTGTGAGTGCCACAGATTCTTCTACCCTTGTGCTGTATGAGATGGCGTTTAACCATTTGGCGGTTGATGGGCTCGCCGCATAGTTTTACTGCTTAATTCAGCATGAAGTGATTGACTAGAAAATATAATGCACAATTGTATACCTGTCGTTGAGAGCTTTATCCACTTTATGAAACATATGAATATAGTACGTTCCCGGATTTAATGAGATGGTTTATAAGTAATTTGTTCCGGTGGGTAAACTGTACAAATAAAGTGCCCGTAGACAGCTAACGAATTTTCTAATAATATATAACTTTAACTGAGGAACGTATTGAAGCTTTGTTAGAAATACTTTTCTTCAAGTTACTAGTTGTGTAAGACATCATAATTAAGATACAAGAGCGACCCATGATAATTTGCCAAAGAACAATGGGAGTATTTAAATATAATTCACTTTTCTCTGATCACAGAAAGATCTAAATTTTTTTTTATGGACATTTTCGGTGCTGAAAAATCGTGTATGTCGGTTAACGTGTCTATTGTGTTACCAGAAATCCGGTGCGCTTCAGCATAGGATCGACAGTGGACAATGTCGACTTTATGAGAAAAATATATATGGTACCGCTATGCATTTTTAAGATTGTCTACTAAATAACTTATTAATGCCATTTTCTGCCCAATATGAAGATGTTCCATAATAGCTATAAGAATATATAGACCTGTTTAGTAGGTGCATAGGTTCATTCTTAACATGCGGTGATCTCGACTGAAGCCTTCACAAAATTGGCCGAGCGAAATAGGTAAAAAGGATAGCTTGACAAACTATCCACAAGTACTGTATATATTAGATATATTAGAATATAATGGTCTCAAAATCGACGAATAATTCTGCACAATTCTGAAATGCCTTCAAGGACATAACTTGACAAGCCATAGTTCCAAGCAAGACAACCAATTCATCATAAATTTAGTTCAGGGATTGTTTATAATTCCTCCACGGTGCTTTTGTCGTTCGCAAGAATCGATCAGGATAATTTTGTTTCGGTACTTAATTGCTAGCAGAAAGTTATATTATAACTTGGCATGTTTGTGTTTCTGGTTGAATTTTTTTCTAACAGAGCTATAATGTGCAAAGTCTTTAGAACCATTAAAATTTCTATATTACTTTTACTTTTTACCTCCCATCCATTTAATTAGTTTGCTATGCGTGAACCCCTCGACCAAAATAAAAGGTACTGAAATGTTACTTTTTTTTTTATTTATAGTTATCAATTTACTATACTGAAGTGTCCTTCACTTAAATGCATATTTAGAATCTAGCTTGTTAAAACAAAGAACCTTTGAGCCAATGGAATGGATTTATATGTGGCAAATGCTACTTACCAATAGGCCCCTAGCTTCACTCAGCTTTGGCAAGCCAGTGCCCGCTACAGTCTGAACGATTTGGATGGATTGAATGAGTTTGGTAGGTGGTTTGACAGATAAACACGTCACCACGGCACCATCAGCGAAATCCGCCCTGTAAAATAGCATTGAGTCCACGTAGCGAGAACTCTGTAAAGTATTGAAACCATGCATTAGCCGAGTTAATACTTGGTTCATGTTTTAGCTGTATCGCCATTTCAGCCTCTCTAGCCGGGGTCGTGCATTGCTTGAGACTTCATTCTCACCGCCCTCACTATACGTTCGCACACATTTTTTCCAGCGGTTACGGCGCCTTTTGGTGTGATTTATACCATCTCTGTTACCCCCCACAGACGGCGCTGTCATCTCTTTGCGCTTCGTCCTCCTCCTCCTTTTCCGCCTTTGCCGCAGTGGTTCGCAATGTATTCAGGCCACGTCCTAAGTAAACAGGAAATGATTTTACTTCATAGTGAAGAGGTCACTGAAACTGGGGGATCCGCATGAGTGTAGCACGCTTACTTGATGACGTCGAAGCAAGGGCCAGAGATGAGAGCCGCTCTACATTCGACAAGAGTGAGGTAGAGCAGTGAAAGGGGGTTCAATCGTATGTAGGGTGTACTTGCCCCGACAAAAAGCATCGGACGATGTAGAGTACCCGTTCAGTTTTTCCTTACGAGGGCAAGGAGGCTGCTAGTAGGTTTGTCTGTTTGCGTCATCGTTGGAGGAATGTTCCCCCTATAGGAATATAAAAACAGTGCGTGGATCAGACTCCACATAAATGTATAAAGAGTGTTTCAAAAGTGAGGGGTCAGTTGTGAGAACGTAATAAAGGAAGTGTTTTTCAGGATGGAGCTATGGAAGGACCATTTTATGAAGTTGAAATTAATGAAAAACGTTATTTCGAAAACAGTTTTAAGAAATGTATGATTGTCTGAGAAATACTGGCTTGATAAAAAAAAAAAAAGAAAGGAGAGGACATACGCATGCTAAATTTTTATTTAGGAATATAATAGTCGTGTATTAGAAAAATTTTGTTTACAGCATTTTCATAAGTTATCGCCTGACTGGGCCTGTAGAAGGTTCAAGCAAGCTGCAATTTTGGGGAGATATGCCATCTATAATTCAGTCGAATATATTAACAGAGCTTTCAAAGGAATCAGCTTTCTAGGTCCCATCTGGTATTACGACAACACATGCTTGCGGTAGCGATCGTCGATTTCAATATATAGACCGCTTGACGCTAACGATCATTAATGATGTCTGATCTCATGAACGCGGGACATTTTGTGGAGCTACGTTCGCGATTGGCTGTCTTTCAAAGCACGTCATTCTTTTTTCGATGGAATTAAACCTATCTTGTATGTTGAAATATACAGACATTTTATAACGGGCCCATATTAGGGCACGGAAAGCTTAGTTTATACATCATACTTCATTCCCTGCCTGAACCTCAAAGCAAAGGGCGTTCCGTTAATGTTGACGAATTGCTAGTTGGATCTACAAGTTATGGCAACATTAAATAAACAGAAAAATACCCACACGTACATAAGGGAAATCTGCCTAGTCTAGCTAAAATTCAATATGTTAAACATAACTCCAGACCAATATTTTTTTTTATTTAGTTGGTAATTAGTGGAGTTATAAAGCAGAGCAATATCATGATCTCATATTGTTTTACTGAACGATATTATTATGTTGGATGAATCATATACTAAGCTGAATATAGAAAAGGTATTATTTCAGTACGCTGCCGCATATTGATCGTTTTGTCTTGGTCTCGTTTTGTTATATAAACATGAAATAGTAACATTCTATCCGCAGTAGAAACTGCAGTCAACTTATCGAGGAAGGACACATCTGCACTCGGCCACAACTATCTACGTTTTGCCTATCGAATTTTAAATTATTTTAGGCCTATTCGAACCATTTGGATACGTTGTGTGTTGTCGTTTTGTCGATTAGAAGAAATCAGTGTGTTCCCTAAGTAAGCAAGAGAATATCAGAATCAGGAAAATCATACATACGTGTCCTTTTCGAAACACAACAACTACATTACATTTCTTCAAGTACTATATGACATCGAAACAGCCGGAGTTCTGATCTGCCAAAGATCATCGGGGTACTCGTATCTCTAAGTCGGTCATTTTTCTCAATAGAATTCTATCTAAAGAGTGGTATGATGAAGTCTGGAAGAGATGGTTGAGAAGCAGGTATGTCAGCCTAATCATAAACATTTTCGACTACCGACAACTTAAAAAAGTAACGAATAAAAAAGTGGGAAAATTGCTCGAGCTTACTCGAGATCCGTAGAGGACCAACAAGTCCACTCGAATTAAGTTTATCGTTGTTGCCCTTTCTGTTGCATGTGCACAAGACGCGTTGTGTCATTGTTTGCCCTAAAGGCCTAGAAGGCTCTACACACTCTCTAAAATGTTCCTATTTGTTCGTGGTCGGTGTATATTTCCACAGAAACAGGCTCAGTCTGCATTCTTTATCCATTGAAGCAGACCTCTTTTGGATCTAAGAGGTTCGGAGGTGACTTTGTTTCAGAACAAGCTGTCACACAACGATAGCCTAACCGGAAAAAACTGTCTACGAATCGGCAGAGTTGTTTGTGGATAATGTAACAGGTTGTAAACATAATAGGAAGTTCATGTCCTTGAAACTAATTTATTGGCGATATATATAAAGAGAAAGCACCATTATAATAGAGCTTGAGTTATACAAAAATTGCCATGAAGCAAGAACGGCTGCTAACAAAAATAACGCGATAACGGCATCCGACGGCCTAGCAGCTGCCAAGGAATTGGAACTTTTCAATCTAGTCTTGTATCGATTATAAAGGTTTTTTTTTGGTTGACTACCGGCATTGTAACTTTGAACAAGATCTGATTTCAAGGCGTAGCCTGACTTTAACCTAGTTCGATGGCTATGACGGGTTTCTATTTGCATATCTGGAAGAAATCACAAATTCTTTTTAGCACCCACTGATGATTAAACGGCACATCGTTCTATAGTAAAACTTCTAATTTGAAAATTTTTCAGTTTAAGTTCCAATAGTATGACAGTTTACCTCATATAACTTCTATCGTTGTCACGCTACGAGACGTATGTTCTGGTTCGCTAATTGAATCCCCTTGGCCGTGGACATTTTGACGGCCGTTTTAACTGGAATATCAACTGTATTCCCTTAGGAGATGGTTTGAGTTAGTGTTCTGATCAATGACAACCTCGAGATCCACGCTCTGCTCGAAAGCTCGGATGTTAACTAGCAGCTGGCTATAAAAATATAAAAAAAAAAAAGTTTGACTGTAGTTGACCTGCTCGTTGAAAGGACGAGGGTCCTTGCCGTACGGTGAACGTTTTTTTGCTGCTTGGAGACAGCGTTCTAATTGGTCGAATGTCTTACGTGTTGTCGCAAACCGGACTAACAAACTGTCGATGCGAAGGGGCACATTTTCAACATTTTTGGCCAAGGACCACGTAGTATTAGTATTCTACTGTGATGAGACGTCGTGTCTTATGCATTTGATTTTCCTGCGCAAACGTCCTTCTATTGCCAGGGGGATAAGAGCTAATCATCATAGTATGTCGTATGATGAGTTTTAAGAAAAAAATCAAAAGTATTTTATTTTATGGGCGATTCTTGTTTCTTCTTTAAATATATATCGTAGTTTGACCTAGGTTACATTTGATATCGTTCGAGCAAAATTAAGAATACAGAACACTCAATAGGAAGTTGAATGTCTTTTAGCGTACCGTCGATTAAATAGCTTTTCAGTCATTTCGACTCGACAGAGATAACGGACTATTAGGTAAGCTGCCTGCCGCCTTGGCCTCTTAAAACGAGAGGTTAGGTAAAGGTATAATATCGTTGCGAAACTTTATTTACCAGTAGAATAGCTAGCTGATAGATACGTCTATAATACTTGAGCTCTAATTCTGGTTAAATTTTATTAGTTTAATTATATTTAGTGAGTTTCCTGTTTTGGTCCTGCGTCAATTGGAATCAGCAGCCTATCCGAAGCATACACAGTTTTAAGGGTTGAAACTGATGAAGATGAAAGTACATAAATTTTTAAAAGCGTCGACCTTATTCTGCAAAATCCGAATGCGATATATGCTCCATGAACATAACCCTACGCGTTACATAACAAGGCCAGCCTCTTTTTGTTTCTTGTTCTTAAATAAACGTACTTATCTGTAAATGTATTTTCGAAAAAAAATATATTAATCTCAATTACACGGAACAATACTTTTGGAACCGCAAAGATTCGGTGAAGTTCCTATGGGGTCGCGTAACTATCTCAGCACACAGCAGTTGTTTATATGACCCTAAGGTTTGATTTATTGATCCTCATATACTGGCACACTAGTGCTCTTTATGCGCAAAGCATTAAGTGGCTGTGGCTAGCGATAACTAAATTCAAACAACCGATATCCACCGTAATCGAAGGGTAGGACACGCGAGTTGGTCCAGATTCGTCCTGTTCTAGAAAGGGTCTGAAGGATCCTGAAGAGATGCTCGACCAAGATGGTGTCGGGCGTCAAAATCGAATTAAAATTGCAAAATGCCGATGCGGCGTAGCTCTTGCTGGGACTTGTGTCTAAATCAGATAGGCAGGTAGGTAGACAGACGGGCAAAAGCAGCTGGTTGGCGATATTTAATTTTACGACGCCCAATGAACCACTATTTTCGAAGCAATCCTTATTTTTCTTATAGAAAAATATCACTTTGCCGGATTGAGCTCAACGTATCACGCAACATGGACAGCAGTTATCGTTTATATGTACTCATTCTGCTTTACCTCAATGTATTTTCTGGGATGTGGCGTCTATCGTCAATTTAATCGCACATTGTACTTTTATTGATGTTGAGAAAACAAACCGCGCGAGCTACACGATATTATAAATTGTTTATCTTCCGCACCTGTCCCATAAAATTGCTGCGTATATGCCAAGAAATCGTTCGGCCTGGTACATCTATATTAGTGTACATCTATACACCTCGATTCTGAACGCTCGCCTGAATGCAGGTGCCCCGTCCTACCAATCTCACGATGAAATCCTCTCCCGCAACTTGATACGGTGACTGAATAAATGAGTCTGTTAGTGAGTAAAAGCGACAGTAGGATCTGAAGGGGGATGTCTGGGTAGATTTGTATGCAACACACGATACGATAGCGATCCCGCTCAGGCCGCCCCATGAGTGCTGCCATCGCGAGAAGGTAGGTAGTAATAACATCAGTAAGATTACAACTATCTTAATCTGCGTCGCTATATCGGTCCTGCTGCAAAAGTCTCTTCGCGCTAGCCGAACATAGGTAGGCACGCTCCTCGGCCCTTTCGAAACGGTCTACCACGCAGGGAAACCACGAGCACCGTAAGGGAATCATAATGCCATTTAGGAGCATGTTACGTGCATAGTTCTCGGTGGGCTGATGATGAGCTGAATGGAGACTGACAGTGGAACAAATATCATTGACGTAGCTAGACCAGACATTGGATCACCAATAGCCGCACTATCTACATTGGAAGGTTCGTGCGAGCGCCTTTCACATAGTATATGATGAGGTTATTTTATGAAATAAGCAAAACCTCACGGATCATCACGACTTCATGTTCGGCGGTCCACTTAAATCTTGCAAGCAAAATGGTGGAAGCAAGAAACGTTGTGGCTGACAGCCAACGAAAGCTTCAATGGTGCTAAAGGGTTATTTTGAGGACAAAAACATAAATTGCTTTAAATGTGGAATGACTGTATTATCGGTGAGCTTGCAATTAAGGACGATTAACAATTGGCTCTAACTGTTCTCTTGATAACATCTTTGGCCATGCTTAGAGTAAACCTGTGGCAAGCTCACAGACGTTGGCATCTAACGTTATTGCGGTTCATAGGAGAAAATTCGCTCAATGCTAGATAAAGCTTAAAGAAAAATTATGACAGTCATAGATGTTCTATTAAAAGCAGCTCTTATAATAGAGTGGCGCGTCTTCTTCATCATCATATTCATTCATAGACTATGTAGGCAGACAATGAGCCCAAACAAAAGCGTACTTTAATCTTCAGGTTAGTTGTTTCACAGAAGTGTCAGCTATTACCACGGCGCTCGCCCATGCGCTTCCAATAACAAGCACATATTCATTCTAGAGTTGAAGCTAAAAAGCATGATTGAATAAATTCACCGCAAACTAATGTAGAATGTTCCATAGTAATTGCCCTGCAGGTTCTTCTTCATCTTATCAGTGCCCATTCAAAACTGACCGTATCGCGCTCAATACGGAAATGATACAGTGTTTAGAGTCAAAACGAGGCTAATATTTGTTTCACATCTTTCACTAACAACAACCGACGCAACGGAGCTTTGTTTCCTTACTCCTTCTCCGACCACTGGCCATTACCAGCAGTCCTGCGCACTTGATGCTGTAGGACCCCATACGCAGTCGTGTGACTCACTGAAGTTTGTCGTCCTTTGCAGTTTGGCCGCAACTCTGTGTAGGGACACTCTTGCTTCCACAACGCTCGAGCGTCGCTCCAACGCTAAATTAACGGTTTGCATTAAGCTTGGTCAGGCCGTTCGGAGAAACAGCCCGAACCAGAATAGATACGGCGGCGCTGCGGTAACGACAACAACAATAGTAAGATAACGAGCTGAAATCGACGATGTTCGAAAGAAGCTATGGGGGTCGCTCACGGAAGCGTCATCAACATATCGTGGCTGTACAAATGTTAGATAGCTGCTTTCGCAATGAGGCTTCGATGGACGTTGAAGAAAAATGCAATTCATATAGAAGCGGAGTAGCAAAAGAAACATCGAGGGACGCAAGCAACAGGGAACAGTTGAGATTTAAGAACATTTTACCTGAGGAGATACGGAAAAACTTCATGCACTTCTAAGACGTAACATACACACACACAGACACGTTAATTGCAAATAGTAGCTAGTCCAAATATAGCACCTGAGCGATTGTTAAATAAATTTCATGTAAATTAGTGCTAACCTGATGTATGGCGAGGACGAGGTGAGAACTAGCGCGCAGCTGAGACAGAAGATAGGGTGGGTGTAGTGCCGGAGACGCGGTAACGGAAACAGTTGGCTATGGTAAATGCGACGGACCACGTTCTTCGTATGTGGAGCTTTTGGGCGACATTAAAATTCTGCCGAAATATTGGACCGATTCGATGTGACGCGCCGAAGTAACGTCTAGATGAAATGTCAACACGCAAAGCTAACGATCCTAGCTCTCTTGGACTTAGTTAGGATAAAAAATAAACAAACTATTCTGAAACAAGCCACATGAGGGCCAGTTTATTAGTTCATTGAAGTAGCACGAAAGCAAAAAAAGACGAATGAATGCAGTAATGCTGAAATTGTTGGGATGTCAGCGTGCTTTGATTGATAAAATCCTTTGAAGAGTTTCCTCCAAGGTCCTCTAAGGGGACCTGCCTTACACGGAATTTCGGAAGTAAAAACGTCCTCAACGATGCCGTGAGATACGCTCAAAGGCACCTAAGACAATATGCTGCCATTGTGATACAGCCTGCTGAGCGAAGTCAACTGCGCGTTAATCCGTTGAGTTCATCGCCCTGTTGATTCGAGTGGTCCACAGTACGAATGTCGGACCACAACAAACTAAAGTACTATAGATACCTAATGCCATTATTTTATGGACACTGTGTAGGCTTTCATAGAAATGACTTAAGCCTAGGAAGCTAAACGAGATGCAGGAATTTCGCTAAGATTGCAAAAAATTATGGCAATCAAAAAGCTCATATGTTCAAGAACTTCCACGCACACAAAGTTTTTGATTATTTGACGCACTCTATTGCACCGTTCTTTCGCATCATCAAGTATTGGGAATAGAGGCCTCCTCGTGCGGGACTTCAAACTATAATCTTAACACAAATATGTGCATGATTCAGTTCATTAGTTGGTAAGTTTTAGCGTTAATTACTTCTCGAAGCCCTCAAATCAAAAAAAAGCCTCTCCACAGCTTTATTGGCCTCGGGGGGGCAATATGTGTACCACGCAGTCATCCATGTTTATCCGAGATCCCCACAAAGGTAAGACGGTTTGTAATCGGCTTGCGAATTCTCTTGGTCTCCATTTTCCGCTATCATGTAGATACACCAGACGACCGGATGTTTGGTTTCGACGTGGTAGGAATATTGAGCTCGTGTATAGCGAATGACCTTAATATCAAGTCTGCTTCGTACCTGGTTACTGCTGCCACATAAAGGGAAGCCCCATTTCTCTAATACCGGCCACAGCCACGTGATTCGTTATCAATTTTAGTCTGAATGACAGGTGCGGGACGAAATACCAAGACGACGGTCAGACACTCAGGACTATTTGCTCATGGACCGCATACGAGACGCGTTGCATTATGTACTTCGGTTAATAGTACGAAGTTCTTGCTGCGGATGTCAGCGCACTTGGTAAGTACATACTGTCAGCGGACATATTTGCCACATAGAACGTTAAAAAACGAACAACTTAATTCACAATATGATATAGCTACTATCAACTTAAGTAGAAAAACTTCACAAGTTACCTAGATGTCGCTGTCTCGTTTGCCCTATAATTCTATCAAAAAATGATTACTAACACTAACTGACTAAACATAACCTTGCGATAATTTTAACACGTTACACATAATTGCTAAACATAGATAGATAGATACAACTATATTTGCAATCCATGACTATAAAAATTATAATAAACTTGCCCCAAAAGCAAACGCCCAAAATCCAGAAAACTTCGAAGTCTGCAAAACCAATATTTCCTAGAACATTGACGACACCCATTTTTTTTCTTAAAAATTGGTACTTCTATCCGCAGCAATGACTCCTTTGCTGCTTTGAGCGTCTCTAATATAAACAATATTCCTACACGTTATCCAGTAATGTAAAATACTTTGTTATTTTCTCATCAACTCTAGCGTTGCCCTAGAGGCAATTCTCACTACCATTTCTGCACATAAACCGCGCGAAAAAAAATCGTACAATATCACCGCCATACCAATGCCTCAAGGCTATTTGCCGGTACGGCCTACGCAATTTAGTTAACCCTTAAGAGCTGCTGTCGCAACAGTTTCAATAGCATCGCGTGTAAAAGCAGCTATCACGTGATTAATCGATACTACCACAAGGGTCCTACCGCGACATATTGATCTATCGATCTTAGTTCACCTTGCAAACTCAGACCTGATTCCCGATCCAGACTGGGATCCGGCTGCGCTTGAGCGGTTCCGTTCTCCTTCGACGACGCTATTTCTCAGCCGCGCATACATTTATCGTGATCATAATAGCAGCAATTTTACCCAAATGGAAACTTCCGTAGTCTTGACGTCTATATGGTTCATAAAATACGAATCAACATGGAGCTGAGCTTGGCCGGATAAGCGGATAGTACAGGATTGCTGCATATGGAATTGGCGTAACTCCAAAAGTTTTTGAACTCTCAATTGAATTAAATAACCAAGAAACAAGCTTGAGAGCAGAAACACTGGGAAAAGTCTTTGAGGAAGGAATATATTTTTAATGACATTAGTCAAATGATGAATATACAGTCATTTTGTAAAGTCACATTTCGCTTCCACTGAAGACATGCACGTGCCTTACTAGTTCCGGCTCGCCGACGGACGTACCGTACTTCGAGTTGTTCGCGCAGCAATGGCACCAATACCTGAGTCGTTACCAGGACAAATATAGGCTTTGCACTTTCACCACCTGACGCCCAAGGTCCTCTAGGTGGAATACAACGCACAAGACAGCCACCCTTGAACGAGCATCGCCCTATCGTAGATCACTCAACTCACATACGCAGATAAGCGATTGCACCCCGGATATGTAGGACACAACTTAGGCCGAGCTCGGCGAGCCATCTTATAGACCGATTCAAGTCCACAATTGTCCGCGTGAAAGCTGCCGTCTTCGTAATCCTTTTCCTTTGCACGTATTGTACGGTTCTGTTCGCACTTGTGTTTGACTTGAACAACCAAACTCTGAATGGTTATACGAGCCAGTGGAGCGCCAAGGGGTAAAATTCTCTGTGATAGCGGTTTCGGCAGGGAGATAGATATATAGAACGAGCAAGACCCTCAATAGCTAGAAGACATCGGCAATACGAGACATGTATCACTACTTATTTACTAGGCATGTAAGCCGGATGGGGGTAGCTGGGTGGAGGCTCGTATAAACGTCACACAGATCAATACTTTAGCATACTTGGCTTTACCACGATTAGGGGCCCACGTCGCATACAATGACGTTGTTGGAAATTCTTTCTTTGAAACCACTGCCGATGGTCCATTGTTATTGGCGCTACAGGAGTTAATTGAGCTAACTAATTTCACCGTGTATGCTTATTCGACCTTTTTTTTTTGCCAAAGACTAACACTATTTAAAGTAACGTTGAAAATTTCCGATGTTGTGTGGATTCAGGCAAGCGTAAGTGGTTCAATTTTGCGTGAAACTACTTCATATTAAAGGTCGCGGTTGCTTCTCCTCAGCATTTCTATGGCTGACTACACCAGATGCTAACGTCGACAATATGCGGCAATCCTAATTGGGTTTTGTACTAAGAGAAACTGACATTATCGGTTTATCATATAATATAACCTATTTGTATTCTACATTTGATTCAATGTATTTATTTATAATTTGTTTTATTCTAGCTCGACTTGATTGATGTCGTACCCTAGCTGAATACAGTTTTATTGCAACATTTTATTTCAATACAAATCCGACTTATGACACTGCACGTAACTGGTGGCATTATTCTTCTGCCACGCACCTTCCTCTCGAGATGTGTTTAATGAACTACTTTTGACCCAGAGTAATTGGAAGGGTAGCGGTTTCAGTGTTTATATAGGCAGTTGTAGGTCCAAGTTGAACGTCGTGGTAGGCGTATTTTGACCTTTAATGAGTTTTAACTAATGATCTAGATAAGGCCCCTTTGAACGCGTTGCACAGAGGGCTCACGGTGATTTTTTTTATTGCGACTGACAATGATTGCTACTCTGATGGGAAGAATATCTACCTTCAGCATAGGGGCAAGCATCTAAATTGAGTCGGTAATTGGATAATGACGCGACTAACTAAAGAGAACGGGATATAAAAATGTACAGAAGTACCAAAATGGGTTTCATAATGGTACAGTGATAACGCGTTTGCCTGCTACATTCAGAAACGCTTCGTGAGGTAGACCTGGTTCGAAACCGGACGTTGCCAGGCGCATAGTCACTTCCGTGACCAGCAGAGACCGGCCATCTGCTTCCGCTATAGCGTAGTATGTAAAGTGTTTACTAAGTAAATTTAGGGATGCATGGTTGTCTAAATTCGAAAGTGGACGTAGACGCACTTCGCTTCTTGCTGGCAACGGTCATCCGTATGAAATAATGCCTGACGGTGTGGGTACCAGGCCCAAAACAGAAAAAATACAGGTACCAGCCATCTGATAAAGCTAATAATAGTATTAATTAGACGTAGAATTCGAAATATTTGCTCTTAGATCCCAAAATTAAGTTGGCGAATCAGCTGTAGACGCTAAATCCCTGGTTGTGGAAGCTCGTTTTAGCAGTTATCCCCGCTATATATATATATATACATAGGAAAGTAGATAAACATTGGAATGACAAAAACAACGTAACAAACGCTGATTCTGTCAATCTACTTTTTCTTTTTGTTCGAAACATTCAATTTTTTTAACAGAAAAGTGAGCAGAAGATGCCACTCAGTCATAATTTATCTAACCGGAATTAGCATTTAATTAAAGCGTATATATCTGTATATAATAAGATAAAATATAATGTCTCTATATTTCCATGTTCTGCTACGGTTTTTTTATCCAAAGGATGTTTATATCAGCTAGAAGGTTATCGCTGTTTTCTTTATTGATCTGCTCAGAATGTCTGACACTAACGGAGTATCGGAATCATTCTCAGATTTGGCTCCGTATGTTATTTATGTGAGTTATAGGCTTCCAATTTCTTAAACACTTCCTTTTCAATTAAGCTGCCATTTTCGCTCTACCGCACTTGCAATGCTGTTGCCGAGACTAGCAGTGTTCAACAAGTGTTTGAATATTTAATCGACAATCTGCAAGCGGTGTAGGGAAAATACTCAAGTGAGCAGACGGACAAAAACCGCCAATAGGCCCTTCGGTGCTGTTCCGACGTTCAAAGTATAATTTAAACGTTATCGCCAAATCGAACTCGTCTAGGCATCCAGTTATATCAATAATATTTTCGAATTTTGCCTTCAATCCGTGCCGACCGTCCGAATTCGTTTAGCGGCCATCAGACTAACAGAGAATTCCCTTATAAATAAACGCCCAGTACGACATTAGGACATGACATTGTTCAACTGACCTTAGGACGCAACCGATGTTTATTTGCGTAGCGAATCTTTGGTCACCGTGTATTTAACCAAGGCAAGTGAAAATCAAAAGCTAAGCCTCTTTCCTTTTCAGCCAATGAATTAAGAACTAAAGTCATCAAAAAAGTGGACTTACTAAAATAGATATGATCACTTTGGAGATCAATATTTCTGATAAATGAGAAAACGGCGTTAACCGAAGATTTGAAGAGCGAAAAATAGATTATTCAAATGCTCGCAAATTTGGGAAGAGAAGAGCATCCTCTTGGCAGCATGCAGAGCTAAATCTGTTTGTACACTTTAATCGATAACACATTGTCGTTGTTTGTCTTAAACAAAGAAAATCGTCATAGGACCAATAGAAAAATAAACAGAATAAAGTGTTTACCTGCGGTGGAAGCCTAACCGCGTACCCTGAGAATAGCTAAATACTTGGCGTGGCTAGTAAACTTAGGCTCGATAAATCACGTCAGGCCGATACCGAACTGTCGAGAGTCCATTAAAAATATAATTTTAGTTAGTATTCTGTCAGCGAACAACATCTTTATTAAGGATATCGTTAACCTCACAATGCGGAGGAGGTCATTGAGGTCCGTCACTTGCTAGTAAGGCTCATACTTTTGAATACATTGGAAACATACTGCTAAACAACAAATCCTGGCCAAGACAGGCAGCACTCAAATCCGACTGGACGTATATCCCAGACGTAACTGGAATGATATCCAGTGTCACTCAAAGATCCTTTACTCCGATTTAAAAATAGCATATTATCACGTATGATTCACGTAATAGAAAACGTAGTAACCTTTTGGATGCCGTAAACAAATTCGGGTTGTACAAGGTCCATTGATTAATGAACCTTGTGCAAAGATTAAACGGTGCATACGTATGGATGCTTGCGAATTTAACACGTCGAGCATTTAGAAAATACTAGCTTAGGCCTAGAATACCCAGAGATGGGGCATGATGTCCGTTAGTAACAATTACATATTCTTCTTTTTCAGAAGAAGGGCATTTCCCTCGCGGAACGTACAAACTCTATAATAACACGTCTGATTCTAAAAAAAAAAATACTTTTACATGTTACGCATTAGTGTAAAATTGAATTTCCTAAGAGTTCAAGAAGTTATTTCTGCAGTAAATAGAGATTTAGAGCGAAGTAAATTAGAGCGATCAATCAGGCACCTAATCAGACAACGAGAGCGTTTCTAAGAAAGACTGAAGATGACGAGTTCCGTACTGCAGAGGCCAAATATAGAATATCGTAGAAAACTTCTTCCAAGGGCTGAAAAACTTGCAATGAAATGAAAAATTTCAAGTTCGTGCAGAATATGATGACATACTTACAGTCATTTATACCCAGGTCAGCATAGTCAGCAAGCTAAAAGAACTAAAACGGTCACCAAAGTACTTGCTACATATTTCTACCCGTAACCTTTGAAGCGACAGATTCAGCGATAACGAATTTCAAAATTATCCGGCCATTGTAACAAACGTTCGTGCAAATCATTACCAAGCCCAAATCGTTGAGTCACGTGTTGTCACATGGCGTAATGTTAATAGGAATAATAAACAGGGTAGAATATTTGACATTGAAGACTGTACAATGATTTCGAGACAAATAGACAAAAAGGCCAATGCGTACTCGTTAAAACTAACTGGCGAAGATGGATTTACCGCTACGAAAAGTTGCGCTGGAGGTAGTGTCGTGAGAACTCGGATATCGGTACGGAGTGTCCCCATACCCTCAGACACTGCCAAGCCACAACGAATTTCATCCAATTAATGGTAGATACGGAATAAGTTAGAAATAGTTTCGCCCGTAACCACAGGCGTCTCCTAAAAACTGGAGTTTTTTTTTTTATTTTATTAAATCATCCGACACTGTCCAAATGACTAGAAAAAGTTTGGTAAAAGTAAAAATAAATCTTCTCAATATAATATATATATATACCAGCGAAAGACCTAAACAAGATGATGTAGAAAATGTTTTAATTATTTTATACATTACTGCAGATGGTACAGAAAAGTTACCAGATTATTTCGCTATTACTATACACTTCCAAATGATCCCTAAGCCGTATTAATATTGGATCAATGAAATTTAGCGCCCTGTAACTACTAGCGGAAGCCGCACAAAAATGAAACAGCCGCTACTTTTGCCTTATACCTAATTTAGGCAGGTAATCCTGTAAATTTCTCTTTTCAAGCGCCAGTCCCAAAACAAGTGCTAGCTAAGAGAGAAGTGGGGAGCTTTTCAAACAGTACAATGCATATACTTTTCGAATTAAATAATATGTAATATTTCTATCTATTTAGATGAAGAAATAGCAAAGTAAGTTAGTTGAGCAATACCTATGTACCTTGAGATTATGCAGGGAGCAAGATTAACACGAACTCACAGTACACGAGTCCTAAAAAATTTTCCATTGTATATACGAACACTTGTTAGAACGGAGTCATCATATTGAGCTCCACACCAATGCGCATCATAGGCTCGCAGTATGAAATTGTCACGAGTATCCCATACAACATCGCTTCGATATCATTATTTCCATTGATCTATTTCGTTCCCAAAATGAGTCACACCTTTTTTACGCTGCGTCGAGCTTCTTCTCAAAGACCCCTGCTGTGTTTAAAAAAGCACATTCAGCGGTACGCTTGTCACCCAGTGCTCAAATCTTTCGAGCGTCTGTTCGACTCTTCTCCAATCATGAACTTGACAACAAACGAAATTCGTGATACCTACGCGCTATTCCAGAACTTCTCTTTCATGCATCCGTCTTTTCCACTCTGTAGCTACAGAAACTCGGACCATGGTCACGGTCAAATTCAGTTTACTTGTACCACCAGAACTAACGTAGTCGTCTGATCAGCGTGCTTTTTTCTCGTTTGGGCACCCGAGCATAGTGCCGCATTTCCCAGTATGTTACCCGCATCCGATGCTGTGCAACACGTGAATGTCGAAACATCTCCCTGATGTAGTTCGACTCGGTGTCGTGAGGTAGGAAGATTTTGTTGGAATCTAAAGAACGTCCCGATATTGAGGTTTCAACTCAGGGCGACATCGGGGTTAGACGCAGGGCGACTGGTCCGTCAGCATCCTTCCTCTGGACCGAATGAAAAGCAGAAGTCAGGGAAGCAGGCTTCGAGCAGGTGTAACGCAGTCAACTGACGTAGGTACGGGTTCAAATTGAGGATGGTTAAATTAGGGTGATTACGCCAGGGCTAACGCCGGAAAATCCATCTGAAGCAGCGTTTGCAGCCATCCTTCAGCATCAATTCCTTAATCTATACTATATGAGCGTGTATTCTGAGGAAAATACGAACTGCATTCGGTTCTACTTTCGCCTAGGTGTGCATATCGAGATGATAATGTGTAGGGACCTTGTATATTCAATGTTTGCTACGGTTGGGCCACTTAATTTATTTTATGGAAATTCTATGAAATGGTGTCAACTCTGGTCACGCGGAAAATGCGCCGTTGTCCGTTATCTTTAGTGGGCAGCTTATCGATTCCGTTTGTTTCTTAATTGGCTGTTCTTTTATCACCAGAGCCCAATAAAAACGTCGTTTCAAAGAAATTATTCTCTTTGACGAATCCCCAAATCGTACATACAACGCTACTTATCTATACACCTATCTCTAGAGTCTCTATCAGCGATATACGCTGCTTTCGTCACCGGCGCATTAATCAGCACTGCTTAAATATATTTTCTAATAGAGACAATTATCTGTACATAGCTAGCGATTACCAGTCTGTCCATGACGCACTGCCTACCAAAGCATGTTACGTTTGTTGTCCTCGAGCCCTGCGGGCTGATTTCCAATAGAAATAAGCTAATGCCATCTGAAATCACCGTTACGACAGCCCATTGAGCAAAGCAAAATTTGATGCCCCACTTCGGATTCATCTCCGGTCCGCCCCGCGTTTTCTTTCTTGCCTTCGTTTCTTGCTCAGACCCACAAACGCAGCCACACAAAAGATGGACCTGCACATTCGAGCTACGATTCTAACAATATATAGCCCGCATAGAGCCACACTGAGATTTCTCTGCAAAGGGAAGTCCGTACAACCCCACTCGAATGACTTGCTCTACACCGCAACGAAGGGAACGAAGTGTCGCATAATCAAGAGGAGATTGTTCCGTGGATTTATTTCTTATACTTGTACGGGTTGTAATGTCTTTCCGTTTACAGCAGAATAGGATAGCCGGAGCCGGTGACTAGAGATCGTCGATTGTGCTGGCCTGGCCTGGTCTGATCGTGGTCAGATCTGGTACACCACTGTGCAGTACTAAGTGTCTTTTAATAACAGCTAGAAATCGACGCTGTTGTAGTATTACAGGGCACTCAGACTATACCGGCACTGCTTTCGTATAGTCTTGCTTCCGCTATCGCTACAGCGTTCCCACTTCTTTCTCAAGTCTATCAGCCGAAGCACAAAGTTAATGCTTTATCATGGCCCTGTTATGGTCACGGTAAAAGTCGCCTCTTGCTATGCCAGGCTGTTTGTACTCTATCGGTTTTTGTATCGCCGGCCTGAGCGCTCTAATAATCCGAGAACTCGGTGGCTGGTATCACACGAGCTGTACAACTGTACATCTGGCACAGAGCAGCTACAACGGAGGTACACGCTCGACGTGTTCCAGCTTCTCGAGTCCTTTTTCTGGCATCCTAAATAAATACACATAAGTAAACAGATGTGCGCCCTGCACAGATGTTTATCTCTGCGTGTGATAGTGTAACGCTATTCATGGCTACGATGATAGAGAGCTGTAGGCGGGACTGATGTCGAAGGCCGTGCTTGCGCCGAAATTGTCTGTTCATCAAAAATAGGAACAACACAGCGCATAAGGCTATGTTTAGCCTGAATATAGAAAACAATCTGAATGTTAGATTATAATGTTTAAAAGATCTGGCTATTTATTTTTCTTTTTTTAATTTATTTATATGAATATATTTAGCTTAAGTTAGTGTCTAACGCCTGTATGTATTTTTTAGGATTAGTTTGTTCGACCGAACAAACGAAATGTTTATTGTAACGTATGCTGTGTCCTTTGTGGTGTAATAAATTTTTATACACACAACGGATACACAAGAAGCCGAAAATTTGCTCATGAATTGTTAAAGTAATAAGGAGCTTGTGACTACGACTCTTAATCCTTGCATACGCTGTAGCCTTGATAATCCTATTGCTTTGCTACCGTTTAATGTCATCTTGTATAGTCTAAACAAACCAATTGATCTGTGATATTTTAGTAAAAAATTAAGTGGCTATCAAATAAGCCAGCGAAGCTTAATTTTTTCCTACCGACTTACTTAATTAATGGCGCGATGTCTCGTAATAGAACAATCAATCGAGTAATTTTTCTAGCATTTCCTACACAACATCTTCTTAAAGCTTAGATTAGGTTAGATATATCCAATTACCCGCACGACTCAGCAACGTAACGGCAGCTCATAAGCTCAGGTAATAGTCGAGCGGACGTTCAGAAAGGTCGTGCCGATGATCCAGCTAGCAAAAAGCGGCCTACTTCTTTGTCATTCGTCTCACCATTCGATACTCGTGTTGGCCTGTACAAACAGTTACCTGTAACAGCAAAAGTCATTTTATGAATAGGCCAAAATACTGATTGATAGCGCCTGTCGGCTCGCTTTCCGCTACCAGACAAATAGATCTCATCTAAAGCGTCTGCTTTCGGAATCTAATTAGTTAGTTCTCTGGTTCGACTTTAGAACCGTCCGCAAACGATACGGGTGATTGATATAGATACACTAGCAGAACTAAGTTCGGGTCGACAGCTGATTAAAAGTTCCAAAATGCATAGACTCAAAGAAGGTTAAACTTGTGCAAGAAGGTACAAATAGTCCTAAAAAGACTAATGATTAAAACCGTTGGAGCTCAGCTGGACGACCTAACTGGAGACTGATATCGTTTTCTCCGAAACAGCAAACTCCTGTCTTAAAAACCCATTTGTATCAAAAATGGTTTCTTTAAGTCATTCTAATGAATTTTTAAATAATCAAAACCTTTCAATCTAAATTTTAAGGATCTTCCGGTTTGTTCTATGAACGTCTATTTCTGGTCATGCAGAGCTACATGAAAGCTGGATCTAAGCCAGGCCGTTAACTCCGGAGAGAAAAGTTTTAAGCTTCGTAAGGGTTGCTTAGCGCGGAAAAATTGGATGGGAACCGATATTCGCTTTAGTGTCAAAATTGACACTGTTTTTTACCATGGTGAAACTTCTGCGGTGTGCGGGCCTTTTTATAGTATTAAAACTAGCCGATGAATGCATGCCCGCTACGACAAATAGGTCGCAGGAGTTTTCCTAATTTTTAATACCCTATTTAATAAGACCTCAATTTTAAAAAGTCTGCACCTTCGCTTGTATTTCTTCAAATTTAATTAACGTCCAGACCCGCTTGTTAGCCTGCATAGTTATCCATTATGATGCAGATCGTCTTCATTCTTTAAACAGCCAGAGTGAATAAACCTTGCGGCTGGCAAGTTTTGCACAAGTTCCTGCTTTGTTCCCAACACACCAATCTTTAGTTTTCTAGTCCTGCTAGGGATTACAGGGCTATAGATATGAAGCCTTGGTAGAATATTCGTGACCGTGTTCAGCCCCATAGACGTTTTAGAAAACGACCGAAAAACGGCTGAGTCATTTACTTTGCCAAGCGGAGTCGCTACTGAAGGACAACCTGTTTTCGTTGGTTGCATATACCATAGGAAGGCTAAGCTGGGAAGATGTCAAAACCCTTACAGTTCCCCAGGGGTTTCCTGGTGGACATCCACCTGACTTACAACAACCTGCTAACGAAGAGCGCATGATTAGGCGAAGCATCGGTCTTTTGCTCCAAGTCAAAGCGCTTAAAAGCAATCGTGCGTCGCACGATCGGCAATCGTTTGAAGCAGGAGAAAAACAGTGTTAAGGTTATAAAGGAGGACACACGCGTTCGAATGAGATCATTCTGAAACCGTAAAAGTAGAAACAATTAACTATATTTGCTTAGTTTTAACACATATTTGTTTGTAGATAACCTATAGTTTTGCCGTTATATACAGTCCTAATTATTTCGTAAAAACGACCGTTTGTTTCTTTTTTGAATATAAAATAAGACAATACCTTCATTTATCTATCATAAAAAGTCGTACTTTTAGTCACCGTGTTAACTCGTTCTTTGAAGCTATAACTCTATGACTAAACAGACTTAATCGACTGATTTTTATACGAAACGTGATCTTTTAGTTAAACCACAGGTATATAGGATTAAAATTTTGGCGCTTTGCACCATGTAAGTTACAACAGTATCCGACTCCCCTATCAACTTCCTTGCATCTGGTTTCGTTCTGCGTACAGGCAGACGGGCAATAACGATCCTAACTTCGTTAATATCATAATCAAATTTATTCGACCCAATCTTTTGGTGGTAACCCGAGTCAGCATAGGTTCGTGAGACACCAATCTGTTTTTAATAACTTTGTTGTTAAAAAACGTACATTCGGTGTTCGGAGTATAAAGAAATAAATAAAGTTGAGTTGTATGTATTCCTCTCAATACATATTCTGTATAAAGCTGCTCTAAGCAAACGTATATAATTCGGCCATACCATATTGTATCGTTTGTCATACTTTAGAACGTTTAATCATCAATCATCTACTATTAACTTTAGTGGATCAGTATATTTAAACCAAGTATAATCATCGCGTGTCCGTTAGCAGTACATACAAATGGCGGCTAGCCCGAAAAGATGGTCAATATCATACCTTTACGTAAAAAGAGAACAGGCCTCTACCTCGCTTGTGCGAACCTTGGATCCGAGCCGATCACTATTTCCGTTACTAAACTACCGCCGAAGATAAGGATTTTCTAGGTTAACACACATTATCAACAACATTTGAAAGGCATCTAAAGGTCCAGAATGTAGATAACAAATAAATAGTTATTGTTCAAAACAATAGTGTTCCCTACATTTACTAACACCTTCTCGTTTGTATCATCATCACGACATCAGAATACGTCGCTTGTTCATCATTTCCAAACTCTACGTAATGAGTTGATCGATCAAAAAAATGTTTCGTTTACCTGTTGATACAACACGCGGTCGAAAGTACCGCATCATTACCTAGGTCTCTGGCAAGGCAGTAGGTTATGTTCGAGGAAAGTCTCAGGACCGTCTGTAAATAGATCTTGTGGCGTCAAACTGCGAGGATTACTTCTTAACGAGTGACCTCGATCAACATCTAAATTGTACGTCTACTCAACTATGGTATCTTAAAGCGCTCGCTTATTTTATTGTATAACGTAGCAAAGTACTACGGAAAATAGTTGATCTTGTGGTTCGATAGCGCCTTGAGTTAAGCGCAAGGTCTACAGTAGGGTTAAATAGGTACGAAACGTTTTATTATGCAAAACTCTATAAGGGATCTTTATTTCGTAACCTGCCCTTTGAACCGTTTTTGTATAGCAAAGTCTTTAGAGTATGCGCGTACTTTCGGATTCCGTGGATGCCTTGTAGGTACGCGCCGATGTTATTTGACCGTAATCCGTTATTATTGCTGCCGCTGCTGACGTCAGCCACTGTGACTGGAAAGATAGCTTATCTGGAGAAGTTTCCGATCGCATCCAGTTCTGGTTTGAGTTCAGACTGTTCGTAGACTTTTACAAAGTAGACAAGATGTAAATCTGGCCCGTTGTCGCGCTGCCTTTTCTGGTCTTCACTCGAGTGAAGGGCTTCGACTTCGATAAAAAAGAATGCTACTAACTTTGTCCCCGAAAGAAACACTGATGTGGTCGCAGATGCTCTTTCCGTCGAGGTTGCTACTGATACTAAGCAAAAGGTCGTCATTGAGGACGTTTCCGACGACACGGGATTTCTGGGTGAGCTTATTTTAATAACGATAGTGTTATAAAATACTTTTCGCAGCTGGTTCTCGCTCTCGGGTTTCTGGGTGGTTTCAGTGAAGCTCTCAGGTTATCAGCTGTGCAGACAATATTGAGCGTTATTGTGGCTTGCCCATTTCGTAGTTAAGTGATCACGCCCAAATTACCAGTACACGTATTTTACAATGGCCCGGAAGTATCATCTATCGTTAATTACACATTGATACGCCCAAATGGATGCAGGCTCGAGAGCAGGCCTTCCATGTCCTCAACAAGACACTAGCAGATAATAAATAATCTTGATAATAACGAAAGCCTTATTTGCGTCAAGTTACGAATATAGCAATTAATTTATACTTAACGTTGCAGCTCGGGCATGCTTATCAAGGGCAAACTCTACAGCTCTGCGCAGAGGACGAAGGAGTTTTTTCAGGAGCTTTCGCCCGTTAGAAACGTTGTCAAGTCGTGGTCCAAACTGACGAACGCTTAAGAAACCCCAACTATCCACATCTTATTTGTCGGTGTCCATTATTTGCATTGGTGCTCTGGGCGATAAGCGTTACGGTATGATATAGCTTCTCATTAAACATGTCCCGAAAGCTAAATTGTTTAGCAGCAAAAAGCTTATTTACGTCGTCAAATTTATAGGTTTATGCCGACACTTCAGAGAGTTGATAGATATTGCTTTTGCACTCGTTTCCGTAGTGCTTCGGACAACTAACCTCCGGCCACAGAAATTAGCAACTTTCAGATATGTGTCCAAATCTGTGCTTGATTTTTATCTTACATATTTGTTTTCTTTTTTATGAATGTACCAAAAATAAGTATCATCTATTTAGCGGTACAAGTGAGTGCTCAAGCGAATTATCAATGAAGTAGGAAAAACGATCAAAATGCAGCCGTCGAGTCGATATTGGTTTTATAATAATTAGGTCCAGAAATAGGGTTCTGAGCATAACCTGTAGCTTTCGATGCTGACATCCCTGATTACTTTTGACTAATTCAGTTCCAGTGACGCGATCAAAGGTAACTACGAACTCGAAGCGAACGCCAGCAAAAAGCCCGTACAAGTTTAGCGATGTCCTTAATCGTATATATCAAGACGTGTCACCATGGTGAAAAAACATATATATCTCTAATATAAACATAGATAGAAGAAACAGTTCTTTCATATAATAGTAGAACTGGTAAGGCGCTTGATACGTTTGGCGGCGATGTTACCAGGACCGTGAGTTCAGGAAACTTGACTTTTGCAATCTATCGCGTTCGATTCGTGTTTCGTGCTCGAACGAAACATATATCAATAAGATTATGCTAAAGTGACACGTTTTATAGGTACGAATGGAAAAATTAAACATCCTAATGACAAAATACTAATATAAAGTGATTTCGCTACAAGTTGAAATAGGCTAATATTGTACCTCAAAAAGCGTACAGTAAACAGTGAAACGACTAGCTAGTCCAACTGTATATATGGACTAGCTATCCGTTAGACCTACAATACTGATATTAGCTAGTTTGATGGATTGTAGCAGTCAGTTCTTACGAAATATTATTGCTCTACCTCTTACTGCACAGCGAACGTACTATTAGAAACATTATTTTCTTCTGAACACTGATCCGGCCATTTCAATAGGGAAATCCACCTGTACTGAAGTCCACGGTGAATAAAGGTCGCAATTGCCAACGATTAATAGTATTTAATGGTTTTCCTTCATGGCGAAAAATAGGTAGTTTAGGTGAAGTATTCGTTTCAACAAGCGGTCTATCGAAATAACTACATATTGGTAGAAACGTTCCAACTGTGAAGAAGCTAGCAATTACCCCTGGATATACTAGCGAGTTTTGACTACTCTGTTCATGACTATGGCGTGGAAACACAATCGACGAGGGTCAGTGAGATAAGCCAGTCATTCAGACGCATGCAGGTAACCAAAAAAGCATTGACTACTTCACAATGCTAATAGAAGTCCATTGTAGCTCCAATCTGACAGATCTGTGTACTACCATCGAGGTGCTACGATTGGCACTTCGCTCCTAATTGTTTCGCCGTCTTCATAAATTTCATTTAAAATTGCATTACTGTTCTATGAGTTGTTCCGCTACCAGCAATGTTTCCTTGTGCCTGCCGTCGTTTCCTTGTTGATTTTGCGCTTTCCCTACATTCATTAATTCTTATTTTACTTAGAAACTAATAGATTACAGTAACGCAACATTCATTAGCAAGCCATCTGCTCTGCCCAGAGCGGGGCCGTCATTCTTGTTCCACGTTAGTTTCGGTAGCGTAACAAAAGTCAAAAACTACGCTCTAGCATTCGTCCCAGGAGTTTAGGCGACGATTACGCCTGTCGACTACCTCACAGCTGTGCAGAACCGGGGGAAGGCTCTCACATCAGGAACACTGAAGGATTACCATGACGTCTACTATCGACCACAGGACAAGTGCGGTTCGCACCCGTC